>NC_068376.1:30876609-30881609 GCF_023724105.1 Carassius gibelio | reverse complement strand
ACAAGATAGTGAGGAATTATTAATAATTTATCGATCCTCTCTAATTCTCCTTTTTCATCTTTTAAACGTTCCTACCGTTTATATACAATGAGAAAGTTTCGCACAAGAACAATTTACAGTAGCACTACTGCTTTTGAGCAAACAGTAAAGTATCGCAAATTCCCATATAAATGTAATTACTGTTAATGGCATACAATACCCATAATGCAGTGCATATTACAGTAGTTAACTGTAAAAAAAATACTTATGGTATTTTACCGTTTTTTTCTTTTTCTGTAAATTACCATAAAATTACATCAAAGATTAGATTACGTTAATACCTACACATTTTAGTCATGAAATCTCTAATCAGTATTTTTTTTTACACAATTATCAAGTGTGCGATTCAAATCTAATCGTACAGTAACACTCTCAGATTGTATAAGATAATCAAATGGGCTGTGATTTTATTCCCTTATGAAAGATATTTTTAAGAAAGAAGTAGAAGAAATGATTAAAAATTCAATTTTAAAAGGGAAGAATCGAATGCATTTCTTAAGAAAGGAGTTGAAGAAAGGATTGAAGATTCTAAGGGAAGTGTGTTTGTCATGTTATTTGATTTAATTTTGCACCTTAAATGGATGGTTGTTGTGTTCCTCCCAGATCTTGGCCAGTCTGTTCTATCTGTACTTCATCTTGGTGCGCTTGTGCATCCCTGTGTTCAGAAACAAGAGCAATCAGCCCTTCAGCACCCGGACATTCATCCTGGCGCTCTTCCACGCCGCGTTTCCAGGTACAAAACACACTTACACTCGTAACAGACACACTTTCTTATGTTTTTCATTGTGTGTCTCTGCTCAGTTTGTCACCATGAAATGTTGTGAACTCATCAGTACAAACTATTCATAAACTTCCATCAATAAGCAGTGACTCACCTATGATATGATGACAAGTCTGTGTGATTCGAATCTGTTTTTATTGTCATGTTCAGGGATGCTCATGTTAATGTTGGGTTTCTACGCATTTCTGCACTGTTGGCTCAATGCTTTCGCTGAGATGCTGCGTTTCGCTGACCGCATGTTTTACAGAGTAAGTGGAAATCTCATTCGTTTAAAGGAATAGTTCTGGTAAAAATGAAATTTTGCTGTAAATGTGCTCACCCTCGGGACATCTGATAATAGGATGAGTGTGTTTCTTCATCAGGTTTGGAGAAATGTAGCATTGCATCAGTGTGTCATCAGTGGATGCTCTGCAGTGAATGGGTGCCGTCAGAATGAGTCTGATAAAACATCCCAATAATCCACAGCACTCCAGTCCATCAGTGAACATCTGGAGAAGACAAAAGATGAAACACATCCAGCATTAAGATGATTTTAACTCAAACACATAGAGTCTATAATCCATAATAACACTTCCTCCAGTGAACAAGTGTTCTGGTCTGAATCAGGAGAGAAATCTGCACAGAGCAAGCAGCGTTTAAACAGCTCTAAACAAATCTGTGCGAGACAACAGCAGATGCACTTTTCATTCTGACGGCACCCATTCACTGCTGAGACACTGATGCAATGCTACATTTCTCCAAACCTGATGAAGACACAAACTCATCTTCATCTTCGAATGTAAATTTCTGTCTGAAATATTCCTATGGTTTGTACACTGATATATAAAACTACTAGAAACATTGTAACAATATATAATATTCTGTACAGTAAATGTATGTCACATTGGTTTAAAAGGACTGGTGGAACTCGACGTCCTTCGCTAATTACTATCGCACTTGGAACATCGTGGTACACGACTGGCTTTATTACTACGGCTACAGAGACTTCCTCTGGGTGAGGACCGATGCTCCTGGTTCTCCTGGTTTAAATGCATGTCATGATTTCATAATTCTGACAAGAAATCCTCTCAATCCCTCAGCTGACGGGTCATAGGCTCCGATCGGTCGCCACGCTGTCTGTTTTTGCTGTTTCTGCATTAGTCCATGAATACGCCTTCACCTTAGGCTTCGGATTCTTCTACCCGGTGATGTTCTGCACGTTCGCCGGCATCGGTGGTGAGAAAGCAAGAGATCCTTGCGTGGAACATACAAAATATAATCATGAACATTGCATTTACAGTGAATTTGATTCAAAACAAGTCATGCACATTTGATTTATGGAGCAAAGTTGATGAAGTTTATACAAAGCGAATTGCAAACTTTGTTCCCTGCCTACTGTTTTTAGTAAAGTTTGTAATAAACATACGTTCTATCAATTTTTGATAATGCATTATCTAAAAAAAATTTATGCAAATGTAATTGCGAATGAAATGTAATTTACATTTTAATACAATTATTATATTAGAAGTTTTTTTCACTAGTATTTAATGTAGTTAACATATATTTACAAATTAAACCTTATTGTAAAGTCAGCTATTTTTATTTTATTTTATCACATTTAATTTAATTTCTTTTCTTTCTTTTTTTTGCTGAACTCATTGCATTTTCTTTCTTTCTTTTTTTTCTTAACAAATACATAAATTGGGCCAAAATCTTTAAGCAGTAAGGCATGAATTTATTTATTTATAATAAATAACATAACATAAATTATATAATTGTATTTTATTTTGCTGAACTCATTGCATTACACTCCAGGATTTCCTTTCGATCTTTTTTAAAATAAATAAATAAACAAATAAATAAATTGGAACAAAATCTTAAAGCAGTAAGGAATGTATTTATTTATATATAGTAAATCATTTAATAATTATAGATTTATTTATTTTTTGCCCCACTCGTTACAGTACATTATTGGATTTTCTTTCTTTTTTTTTTCTTAATAAATATATAAATAAATTGGGCCAAAATATTAAAGCAGTAAAGTATGTATTTATTTATTTATAAGAAAGAAAATAAATAATTTAATAAAACAAATTATACATAATTATAATACATCATTTTAAACAAACACATGCCTTGCTACCTAATAATCTTGGCTATCATTTAGACAGAGTTGTGTTGCCTAAGCAGAGATGACAGGGCATGCTGTCTGGTTAGGGAGCTCACTAGGTTTAGGAAATGCAGAAATGCAGTGACTGATTTTCACCTTTTCAGTGGTGTTCAACTTCGCCATGAATGACAAGCGGAAGAGTCCGGTGTGGAACATCATCATGTGGACGTGTCTGTTCATCGGTCAGGGCATCCATGTGTGTCTGTACTGTGTGGAGTGGTACGCACAGATCCAGTGCCCACGCACCGGGGTAAAACACACACACACTCTCCAGCTCCTCCATTAACACATCACTGTTTACACACAGCCTCAGAGACTGTGATGTTGTTGAAAACCCTCTTAGCTGTTCTTTCTTATCAATTCACTGTAAACCATGGCTTCACGGGGATTATTGCTTTTATAAAACGGTTATTCCATGTACGTGCTAAGGTTTCACAAAATAAAACAGCAAATAAAGTGTAATGATAAGAATAAAAACATTCCGCCAAATGTAACAATGTAGCTCCTCAGAAACAGTTGTGGTTGCTACAAAGTGGTTGCCGAGCAACACACAGGAGTAAACAAAGGTTTATAGAGTGATTTAGAACAGCTTTGAACTCGGCTCAGCCAATCAGAATCAAAGACCCGAACTGTCCGTTTTATAATAAAAATTATATATACACTTGTTTCTGCCACAGAATTAAATATTAAAAAGGTCAGTGCGACTTTAATCTTACAATTCAGACTTTTTCTCTTTTTTTTACATTTATAAATCACAATTCTGAGGAGAAATGTCTTAATTGTGAAATATAAAATTGCAACTACCCTTTTTTTTATTCCAAACAAAACTCAGAATTCAGGGGGAAAATAATTATTTAAATATGCAATTATTGCATTTAATTTACATTTTGAAGTAGAAAAACTTTTTTTTTTTCTTATAAAATGCACTTCACTAATATTGGTTTTATTTGCAGCTTTGAAATTATTGGTATTTCGATCATACAGTAAACTTTATCTGGCATTTAATTAAATGTTTCAAAATAAAAAAATCCATAATTATTCAGACTCTCCTCTGCTCGTTTGTCAGAAATATATTGCAATTTTTTTTTTTTTTTTTTTTTTTAATGAAACCATGTCAAGTTTGTGGCACTGCAGGATCACTTTGAGTATGAGGGGAAAATATGATCAAATTATTATTTTTTTTGTTGTGGTGGTGAACTATCCCTTTAAGAACAAGCATTTCTTGCAGTGCTCCAAAACAAGGTCAGGATGTTCCACATGCACTGAACTAACACGATCAGAAGTAATGCTGTAAATCATATTTAACATGCATACGTTGATATTGCCATGCACTGTGTCCAAACAGACGAGCTTCTGGGAGCTAGTGACGCCGCGCTCCTGGACCTGCAGCTACCAGTGACTTCTGCAGAGAAGCTTCAGTATCTGCTGCTGCTCAGGGACACAACACACTTCATGACTTCATGAAGCACATCAGCCTCTCTGTAAATGCCTCTTACTTTAATTGAACGTTGATTTTAACTTGATGACTGTATATATTTTAATTTATGTAAAGATGCACATTATTAAAAACTATAAATGCTTTTACAGTGTTAAAACTGTGGTGTTTTATGCTTACAAAACATGGTGAATGCGAACAGAAGTATATATATATATATATATGTAAGATTTTTTATGTAGTTTAAAGAATTCACTTCTGCTCAATTGTCACTGTGGACCAAACTTCCAAATATATCATATATATATATATTCCCATTCATACACACACACACACACACACACACACACACACTCTCTGGCATAAACTGCAGCGTGACACCAGATGTTTCAGATCATAAACACCAGGATTAATATCCAGAGAATATTCTGCTCTCGGCGAGTGTCACTCAGCGTAAGAGGATAAATCAGATCTGAACGCTGTAAATAAAGCAGAGATACAGAATCTCTTTTCTTCATGTTAATGTGGCTTTCACATCAGTACAATCCTGCAGAAAGATCAGCGCTGACAAACACATCACAGAAGATCATCTGCTT
>NC_068376.1:30866609-30874109 GCF_023724105.1 Carassius gibelio | reverse complement strand
ACACAGCATCTGGACCACACTTCACCTGCCAGAAAATAATGGATAGATAAAGACTATTTTTATCTATGTTTAAATACTTTTTTCGGGGGACTTTTAATGCAATTACATTTATAGTATTTTATACATTACTATTTAAACACTTGGGGTTGGTACGATTTTTTTACGTTTTCAAAAAAAAAAAAAGTATCTTCTGCTCACAGCAGCTGCATTTATTCGATCAAAAATAAAGTAAAAATAGTGAAATATTATTTTAATTAAAAAAAAAACATTTTCTATTTGAATATAATGACAAATGTAATTTATTTATGTGATGCTCTGCTGTATTTTCACGTAAATACACATGATCTTCAGAAATCATTCTGATATGATGATTTACTGCTCAAGAGACATTTCTGATTACTGGATTATTTGTGCAAATTTCACGCTCGAATGAAGCAAAATTCACGTGCAGATGAAGCAAAATTTGCACGCAACTGAAGTTAATTTAACACGCGAATGAGGTAAAATTTGCACACTAATAAAGCGAATTTCACGCTCGAATGAAGCAAATTTCAAGCGCAAGTGAAGCAAAATTCGCACGCAAATTAAGCGAATTTCACACTCGAATGAAGCAAAATTCACGTGCAAATGAAGCGAATTACACGTGCAACTGAAGCGAATTTAACGCACGAATGAGGTAAAATTCTATCGCAAAAGAAGCAAAATTCACACGCTAATGAAGCGGATTTCAAGCGCAACTGAAGTGAATTTCAGGCACGATTGAAGTGAATTTCACACGCGAATGAGGCAAAATTCACGTGCAAAGGAAGCGAGTAAACTGAAAATGTTCTTGCATTCAACTACACGTGAATTGCACAATTTATTTGCGCAAGTCACGTCTGGTGTGAACGCCCCTGTAAGTGTTTATGCACATCTCTTCCTCACACACCTTCAGTCTTCAGGCTGACAGTGACCCAGTCTGATCTCTGTGTGATCGTGGCTGGACTGTCCGGCGCTGATGTTTTCCTCCCGGTGTAGACGCTCACAGCGCAGCGGTAGAGTCCGGCGTCAGACGGGTGAACGGAGAACAGGTGTAGAGAGAAGCTCCCGTCAGCCTCCTTCTCCAAGCTCCTTCCTCCAGCCCTGCTGAGATCATCACCCCACACCACCACACCGTCAGGATCCACACGCACCACCTCCAGCTCCACGCCCCCCTCCGAACCGCGCCGCATCCACTGCACCAGCAGCGCCGAGCCCTTCCCCGAGCCCACGCCGGACACCTGACAGCGGAGACGGAGCGGAGCGCCGGGACGCAGAGAGACATCACCCTCCGGGAGCAAACGCACGCTCAATGTGTCCGCAGGGAGAGACGGAAACAACAGACTGCTTATTAACTCACAACCACAAGAGCAGCACTCTCTCACTGACTGAGCTTTACATACACACTAACACACACTTCTTAGTTCAAAACATCAATGCTGCAACATCATTTAGTTTGCCTGAGTACAAGCAAGTGGCCAGGAATTATTAAATAGTCAGTTTATTCATGGCAATTATTTACTAATTTATACCCTTACTTTAGATAAATCAAAACGAGGGAACAAATTAGTTATTCATTTGTGAATACGATATAGAATTTTTTTTAAGGACTGAGGCTGCGTGATCTGTGGGGAAAACATTTTTTATTGCAATTTTTCTGATTATTATTATTATTTTTAAATGCACTTATTAAAATTAAAATGCACTAAATATTACAGGTTTACAAAGCTTGTTTGTAGGATTGCACATTTTGGCCAATTTTTTATTTTATTTTGTATCAGTATGGACATAAAATATTATTAATAACAATAAAAATTATAATAATAAATGTATTGATTATTTATTATCTGTTACCATTATTAATATTTATATTACTATTGTATTATATAATAATATTACAATTCTTTTAATTTACAGCGAATCAGTAATTTCAGTATCAATATTTAGTAATTTCTTATATTCATTTATATATAAATAAAATGTACTTATATATATATATATATATATATATATATATATATAATTTAAATATAGAAATAACAAAAACAGAAAAAATACAATTACTAAAAAAAACTATAAAGAGAAAAATTACTATTTAAGAGTAATATTTAATAAAAAAATAACAAAAATCAAAAAAATATATTTAACATTTTAGCTGTAAAATAATAAAAATTTATTGTAAAAATAAATTTTTAGAAATTACTTAAAATGAGATTATGAAAACAAACTGATAATAAGCTTCATTCTGAAACACGCAGAGCATATATTTATTTGATTAAACTTTATTTCAGCCTTTGCGATTGGATAATCATGATTATTTTTTGGGAGCAAAAAAAAAAAAAAAAGCACTTTGTAAAATATTCTCAAACTGAAAAATGAACCCAGGCCTGTGTTTACTGCAGTATTTTAAAATATATCGAAGTTGTTCAAAAATAAAAATAACACACATGAAATAAACTCTCCTGCAGCATGCAGCTTGTGCAGTCTCAGTTATTTTAACATACACTTATAGATTGAAGAAATAAGAGAGCTTGTTTCTAACCGAGCGGTTGAACGGTGAGATTCCCGAGCTCCATGGTCCTCTGTGCGATGCGTTCCCATTTGCCATCCGGATCTCTGATCCACTGCGCAGCCTCGCAGAAATACGACCCAGAATCCTCGGGTGCCAGAGCGCTCATCTTCCGCACGTACAGATCCCGGACTCCGCCCCCTCTGCGCTTCTCCACAGCGATCTCTCCGTCTCCGTATCTCTTCCTGTAGGTGGCGCTGTGGCCCGGCGTCACACGCAGCTCGGGGTCGATGGAGATGATCTCGCTGAGGGTGGGACCCTGAGACTCCGCCCCCTTGCTGCTGCGCATGTGGAACGTGACGGACACATGAGTGTGCTAATCTGATTGGACGGCTGCGGCGCACGTCAGCTGAAGCTCTGTGCCTTCGATCATGGGTTGGCCGCTCAGAATTCGAGAGTGTGTTATGAGCAGCGTGTCTGGAATCACTGCGGAAATAAAGAAGAAAATCATATTTATATGAAAGAATCAGGGTCAATGAAGAAAAAACATTTTTGTCTAATTTTTTTTCATTCTTTTAATGTCTAATTGGTGCAATTTAACAAGACTTAAACATAAAAGAGGAGTTATAAAATCCAAAGTGGACCTCAAACACGCTCTTGTTTCTTTAAAACAATAAAAAAAATTACATTTTGACCATTTTTATGACACGACAATGGGTTATATCAAATACTAAACAGTAAAATCCCAAGAAAACTTCATATGCGATTAAAAAAAACATTTAAAAAATTGTTTTACCTTCATTTTCTTTTCTTTTATACTGTGTACAGAGAGAGAGAGAGAGATGCTGCTTTCATATTGTTTAAAAACTTTCATACTATTTCATCTTTTTTACTTTTTATTATTAATTTATAACAAGTTTAAACTCGATTTCATTCAAGGTGTAAAAAAAAGTGTTACCACTTTATCCTGCGTTACAATTTCACATGAAAATTGTTTGAATGTTTAAAAAAACATAAAAATTACATTTCATATATTATATACAGGGTTTCTGCAAGTTTTATGAAGTTAAGACTTTTTAAACTAAATTTTTAAGACCAATTAATTATTAATAGTTTGGTTGTATTAGCAACACTTCGTTTGAAGTTTGAAAATGCAACTTCCAATCAATCTCAATTACTTTTTAATCAATTTTACAAATACATAAATTTACTCGAGAAGCAGCCTAAGGGCCGTTTCATAGTCAACGCGAGAAACGCGAGCAAGCAACGCGAGCGACGTGAGCGACGCGCTCCCTTTCATAGTCTAAACAGTGAACGCAAGCGTCATGGGTGATGCGTGTATGCAATACACTGCTCACGCAACAGGGGGTAGTAGAGTCGGGTGATATTAGTAGAGTCGGGTCGCGTGATATTCAGATCACAATGGCAACTGAAGAGGAGTGTATTCTGTTGCTGATGAACTATCGTATAAATGTGGATGAATACGTATAAGTTCGCATAATTTTTCCTCTTCGCCCGCCATTGTATTCAAACCTTCTTCTTCTGTAAACACAATATACTTGAATCAATGTACAATACTTGCAATGTCGCCCCCACCGACAACGCATAGTATTGCGTGAATCGGCGCGTCGCGTATCAAAAACTAGGACGACACATTTTGCTACGCACCGACGCATAATGGCGGCCGAAGCGTAACGATTCAATTCAATTCAATTCAAGTTTATTTGTATAGCGCTTTTTACAAAATAAATCGTTACAAAGCAACTTTACAGAAAATTATGTTTCTACAATATTTAGTAGTAGCTAGTAGTTTGTGCACATTTGACAGGATTTTAGAAAAAATAAAAATAATAATAATAATACAAGACGTAGTCAGCTAGACGATGAACTATCAATATTATTAATTAAGTTATTATATGATTCAGTCACACATTTAGCAATAATTGTTAGTTCTGTTTGTTGATTCAAGGTAGCATCATCTGGGGTCCTCTGAGGGTCAGCATCATCTCTTCTCAGGTGTTCTGGATCCAGACTGGAGCTTGTTTAAAATCCTAGTTACCACGGGATGTAAATCCCGTGGCGAAACATAGAAACAAAATACAGACATCATTAGCATAGCTGCTGATCCAACAAAGTAAAATTAGTTTAACCCAAGCTAATGAATAAAAATGCAACTTTGAACAGATGCAACTACACTCACAATTAAAAAGATACATTATTCGAATGCTTGGCGAAAGAGATGTGTTTTTAATCTAGATTTAAACAGAGAGAGTGTGTCTGAACCCCGAACATTATCAGGAAGGCTATTCCAGAGAACGATGCGTAGCCTCGGGGACGCGTATGCGTACAGATGCGTTGACTATGAAACGGCCCTAAGCATAAACTCGCTCTCATTTTAAGCATTTAATGCTTAAAACAAAAACGGAGCAGAAATCTGTTTTTGTTTTAAACTCAAATGTATCTTAAGATGGATATACTGACAGTAACATTTTTAAGGAATTAAATCTTGAAAGTACACGGTTGTAGTACAAAGTTTACAGAACCATAAAAAAACCACAGAAACCATCAACAAGGGTGAGTTAAGACTTTTAAGACCATTTAGAAAATAAACTATGTATCTTCTAGATAGAATCCTAAATACAATCTTTAAAAAATATTTTTAAATTTTGTGCATACTTGCACCAAATTACAGCTTGGTTGGAAATAAAACACAATAAAAATAGTGATATTTACTATTTTTTTTCTTCATATTTATCTCAATCTCTTGCGATCTTTTTGATACTTTTTAAGAATCTAGCACATGCATTTGAAACTATCATCATCACTGACCCATCTGTCATTTTTCTGATTTAGCACCTACCTTTGACCACCACTGATGAGCTGTAGTTCCCTAGGAAGCGGGTGTCAGTGCTGGGCGTGTAACACTCGTAACGGCCCTGATCGTCTGGACGCAGCCTCTGGATGATCAGTCTGGCTTTGTCTCCTGAATCCCTCTCGACCCGAACCTCGCCGACCTGCACACGACTCTGGAATGGTGCGTACGGAAAGCCTGTGTCCCGTGTGGACACCACTCCCATCTGCTGACCCCCAGCATCGTCCCGGTACAGGTACCACTCGAAATCCTGCGTCTGCGGGCCTTCGTATCCCGAAACGGAGCAGGGCAGGGACAGTGAGAAACCTGCGACCCGGTAAAGCGGCCCTGAGGGAATAGTGACCTCACGGCACATGCAGCACTGCAACTCTAACACACAAACAGAACAAATATTAATCAGTCTGGACGTGAACCACAGGGATCAATACATGCAAAGTGGTTTTTCTAGTGAGGTCGAAAAATGTGCAAAATATTTCCACTTAAATAATCTAATTTAAATTAAATGTTGTCTACTCTACAACTATTGAGGCACACATGAAGCTTGTGTTGTTTTCAGCATATGTAGTCTCAATATATGAGGACTTAAATATATGAACACACAAATGATTAAACTGTATGTACGAGTGTTTCTTCCTCTTTGGTCACTTTTGTCCATTTGGATTTTTACAAAGTAAACTGCGTATCTTCTAGTTAGCATTTAATGCATACTAAATGCAAGCTTCAAAAAATGCTTTCACATTTTATCTACACTTGCACCAAATTACAGCTTGATTGGGAATGGCACACAATAAAATTTAGATTTTTTTTCTTCATATTTTATCCCAATCTCTTTAATGTCATCTCTCATAGACTAGTTGTACAAAATTAAATATTTCATAGATAAGAAGGCTTGGTTGTGATGAAAATAATGCAGTTTTGCTATTTGTATAATTTATATAAAAATTTATTTTCTATAATTTGTTTTAAATTTGGATTGAAATGGGTTGTGATATGTGGTGTGTCGTGGTTTTATTTCTGGTAGGTAGCCTATTTATTTAAAGAACTTCAACTTTGGTTGTTTTTTTTGGTGCTATACAAATAAAATAAATCATATTTATACAGTAGAGATCAATACATGAAAAGCAGTTTTCAATGAGATTGATAAATTAGCACACACTGTACAGACCCATGACACATTATTACCACATAAATGAGGGTCACTGCCAAATCACGCCCCACACTCCCGTGACTGGGAGTAAGTATTGTTCATTGATGCCCACACTTTTTGTGTATTGTAATGCATCTTCTGAATGAAAGGCTCTTGAATACTGAACAGTAATCTCATTCTGCCAGTCTACGCCCATGTTTTACGACCTGTGAGGTCACAGCTGAACTCATCGCTTTAATAGGGCGAGTCATTTTGCACAACTTGTCTGAGGGTTATTTACATTCTCATTCTGCTAAAGTCACCAGAAATTAACCAGACATCCTTAACCATAGAAAGCTAAAACTTCTAAGGCCTTTAAATTCTTCTCGTCAAAACTATGGTCATTAGCATAAGCGTTTCTTTGCCGGCATCAGCCTCTTCTGGCAGGGCAGTCTAGTTTCTAGTTTCGGTGACTCATGGGAAGTGACCACACATAGCCTCCGATCATGACCAGAGAACAGAAGCTATAAGCGGATCAGATGCATAATCAATGCGCAAACCAGCAGCAGAAGATGAACTCACATTAAAGCCAAGGGCATGGGTTCGATTCCCAGGAAAAGCCTTAAATGCAATAAAAGTTGCATTGGATAAAAGCATCTCCCAAATGCAGAATATTAAACAGTGTATAAAGCTCCCGTGACAATGCCATTTTACTTCCTTAAAATGCGTTCCAGAATAGTATGGTGCCAGCAACACTGAGGTTGTGGGTTTGATTTCCAGGGAAAGCCTTAAATGCAATAAAATTTACTTTGGATAAAAGCATCTCCCAAATGCATAATATCAAACACTGAATAAAGCTCCTGTGACAATGCCATTTTACTTCCTTGAAATGCGTTCCAGTAGAGTGTGGTGCCAGGAACACCAAGGTTATGGGTTCGATTCCCAGGAAAAGCCTTAAATGCAATAAAAGTTGCA
>NC_068376.1:30779109-30861609 GCF_023724105.1 Carassius gibelio | reverse complement strand
AGCGTTGCAGTTGTTTAAAGTCTGTCTTGCTATTAGAAGCCAAACCGGTTTGTGCAGCGTCGAGCATTTTTCATCCTCCCATTACGTGCTGTAACATCATGTTAAAATGTCTCTCTAACCACTCTTGGCATTAAATGAGAGAATGAGATGATTTGAGTTTATGTATTTATTTTGGGTGGTGAGTGTGCGCAAATGCATGCAAAGTTAGCATGCTTGTGTGTGTGTGCAACAGCGTGCATGATGCCAAACAGTTGTGTCTGAGTGTGCATGCATGTGTGTATTGGGTTATACGCCGGCGTGCATGATGGCAAACACTTGTGAGTGTGTGTGTGTGTGTGTGTGTGTGTGTGCAAACCCACAAAGATATTTCAATATCTGCTGGATATTAAAGAAGCATGCGGTGGCAGCGGCCCTCGTCCTGCCAGCGGGTGAGATGAGGGGGGCGTTGTGGCCGTGACTCCGGGGGGGAGACGAGGGGGAAGTGGCTCATGGTCAGGGCTCCTGCTGGACACACTGGCGCCTCTTTCTGGAGGACTTCTGAACCACCACACGCCTCCACCAGAACCCTGCCAACCCAAATCACTCACTTCAACATCCTTCCACTTCTCTCTCTCTCTCTCTCTCTCTTTCTCTCGTTCTCTCTCTCTCGCCCACTCTAAAGCTATTTTCCTATCAAGTTTTAATTTCTCTCAACATTTGTTTATGCCGTTTTCTTCTAATGCGTTGTACTCCGGGTTGCATTTTAAAAGGAACCCAAAGCTGCAATCAGAAACTGCTTGTAGAATTTAAATATGGCCTCACTGTTTTATAAACATGACCCTGGAGCACAGAAGCAGTCTCGAGTCTCTGGGGTGTATTTGTAGCAATAGCTTCAATACATTGTATGAGCCAAACATTTTTCTTTTATGCCAAAAATCATTAGGATATGAAGTAAAGATCATGTTCCATGAACATATTTAGTCAATTTACTACCGTAAATATATCAAAACTTTATTTTTGATTAGTAATATGCATTGCTAAGAATTCATCTGAACAACTTTAAAGATGATTTTCTCAATATTTAGATTTTTTTGCTCCCTCAGATTCCAGATTTTCTAATAGTTGTATCTCAGACAGATATTGTACAGTCCGAACAAACCACACATCAATGGAGAGATGATTTTTCAGCTTTCAGATATATTCAGAAAAATGTACCCTTCTGACTGGTTTGGTGCTCCAGGGTCACAAATGATGCTGAGATAAAAATGCTGAGACAAAAAAGACTAAAGAAATGGCAGTAGCACACATCTGATGATAGAAAGCAACAGCAAACAACAACAAAATTAAACTTTAATATGATTCATGCCTAAAGTATTAATAGCAAGTCAGGAAAATATGTTTTATTTATTTATTTGATTACTTTTATCATCAATGATTATAAATTACTATAGAATTTCAAATCCTATTCATATTTGAGTTTACTCTTGAATGAATGAATATTTACAAGAATATTTATAATCTGTCTTTATATGCACTTTTTTTTTAATTATGGAAACCTTGGAATGAAAAAATTAAAAAAGCTTTCTCCTCAGAATTGCAAGAAAAAAAAATGAGAAAAGTCACATTTATATATATATATATATATATATATATATATACATACACTTTTGAATTCTGACTTTTTTTATGCAGTTGTGTTTTTTTTTCCCCACCATGGAATAAAAACTAATCTCACAATCACAAGTTATATCACACAATTCAGACTTTTCTTAGAATCGTGAGTTAATAAATGCAACTTTGTATCTCAGAATTCAGATTCTTCTTGTTATTTTTTTTTTTCACTTAACTTTTCCTCAGAATTGTTAAAAAAAAGTCAGAATTATGAAACTCAAACTTTATTTTAGAATTGCAAATAAATAAATAAATAAATAAAACTCTGAATTGTGGGATATAAAGTTACAGTTGCATTTGAATAGTTTTTATTCATCACAGTAGTTCTTCGTTTTGTGTTTGTCTGCTCTGTCAAAATGCAAAAGCCCCAAAATAAATGTGGAAAGAATTAAACAATGTTCAACACTTTCTGAACAACACAGATGAGTGTAAAACTCACAGAACTCATATAAGGTCAAGAATTATAATCTTAAGGAATTAGGAGTGAATTTCTATTTTGAAATGTCACAGCTCATTTCCCTAACTTCCATTTCTTTTTTTTTCTGCTGGATGCAATTTGTCATTCAGGGGACATTTAATAGGGAACATATTATCTTTTTACAGGGGCATGGAGTCTGCCACAGCCTGCCCACAGTTCCTATAAACAGAATTGGTTCGTTTAGTGGTGCGTTTGATTCATTTGAGAGCTCAGTTACAGACTGGAGCCTGTAAAGGCACAGATAAGTGCTTCTATTCACCAGGACGTTGCCAACACAGTTAATTTAAATGAGCTAATGATGATCAATCTTCATTTGTGTTGCCAAACTCAATGCTCTCTTTCCTTTTTCTTAATCAGTTTTCCATCTGACCTTCCCCGACCTGGGTTTCTTGTTTTAGGTTACCCAGTTTTCTCTTCATCATTTGTTTAGCAGTCATTGTTGGACGAGGCAGAGCCCGAGGCATCACACGCCCCTCATCGGCCCTAAAACAAAGAGGCGCTCACCTGCGCACACCTGTGGAAATCTGCCGCTCCCGCTCCTCAGGGCGTCACCAGAGGAAATAAAGGCCTGTAGACTACCACTTTAAGCCTACTTCAAAGTTGAATCCTGCTCATCTTTCTGCTACAAATGCATGCAAACAAAAGCATGCATTATCCTGACTTTTCCAGTTAGGATCATTTCAATAATCCTTGTTTTACAACTTAAAAAAATGAAAATAGTATGCATATGCATGCAAAGTTTTGTCACAAGGAATGTGCATACAATTATATGATTAATGGCAATTGCACAAAAACTAAGCATTATGCATGCATTATGTTTTTTTGTTTTTTTTCACATTTACGCATTTGGCAGATGCTTTTAACCAAAGCTTTTCTTTTTTTTATAGACTGAGCTTCAGGAAAACACAGAAGTGCTTTTCCAAACTTCTGTTTTACATTTTTTTATTACTGTTAAAAAGTAATAATAATAATAATAAAAGTTGTTAAATACAGCTTTTTGATATTCATTCATTTATAATTTGTTTGTAATTTTTTTTATATTTTACATCTGATTTGTTATGTTTTTAAAACTGAGATTTTTGGTAGGGTAATTTTTTATTTATGCATTTATGTATTCATTTAATATTAAACTTTTTTTTGGTTTGTTGGAAATACTGGATAATGAATGATTTTATTCTTGAAATTTAGTGATTTATTTTCCTATTTAGGATCATTAACCTGCATGCAAAGTTACATTTAATTTCCATTTAAATATATAAAAACATAGTGTTTATAAAATGTAAAAAGAAAAAAATATATAATATAAATAAAAAACTTTCTAAAATTTGTAAGAATACATTTTAAAATATGTTCTCTCTTTCTCTCTCTCTCTTTAAGGTACTGTATATTAAATTAATTTAGGGTCAGTTTGACCTGCTCCATAACGCTTGTATTTTAACACAATATGTTCTCATGTAGCTCCTCCCTCACTGGTTGTTCTTGACCAATAAAAACACCTAAAAAGCCACTTCCCTGGAATCCAAGTCATGCACAAGAAACTGTAAAAATCTAGTTAGTATTTCTGCACTGACCATCTGAGAGTCACGTTTGAGGAGGACAGACGAACGGGAGGAGTTTGTGCTTCCCTCTTTCTCTCTCTCTCTCTCATGGCTCTGAGTATATTTATCTTTTTATGGCTTCACTCGAGGCAGATCCTCGTCTTTCCTTTTTTTTCCCCCTCCAACAGAAAGATACAAAAATAAAACAAGGTTACCGCCACCAAAGGGAGTATAAAAGTTCAAAAATAATAGTCAGAAGCCACGGACCCTCCTGTACCCCCCATATAAAGCTCCTGCACCCCCACCCACGGACACACACCCCACCCAACCCTCCACCCGCTGCGGACGCGACCGCCAGCCCACTTCAGACCACCATAAACATGTCAGGCCCTGATGATAGAGCCGGCCCGGGATGCTTTATACCAGCTGACCTCAACTCCAGCTCATTAGAGCCAGTAAATGAGAACCATACACACGAGTCAAAGAGCAGTCGATGAGGAGAGAGCGCTGTGTGAGGGGTGATGCATGCATTTGATCATTAAAATAAAGTCTGCGATGTGTGCAATGCTTCCGGATCTCACAGCTTTGGCTCTGTAGTTTTCAGTATCATGCCTGCACTTCTCATCAGTTTTGTAATTCACACAGACCTGCTCTCATGCAGGAAAAGTCCATTGCTGTGTCTCAAAATCTTTACTACATAAAGTAAATAATAAAAAGGAAAAGGTGTAATTGCAATTCTGTAGACACCAAAATTGGTGTAGAAACAGTTTGCTCTAAGAATAATTAAGGAAGTAACACGGTGAATTAAACATGACTTTTCGAAGTAGAAAGACTTAGAAAGAAATAGTGTTTATTTAATTATTTATTACAGAATGTACACCAATAATTGTTTTATTTGTTTATTTACAAAGTAAAAAAAAAAATCATTTTCAATTTTGTGTTAATCTTTAAAACATACCTAAAATTATTCTTAAATGTCTTAAAAATATAGGATTTATAAAAAAAACTGAAATAGACAACATGTGTAAGGCATAAGCTGAGATCATTTAAAATAAATAAATAAATAAAAAAGGGATATTTCATGTGCTTCCTCACAAGCACTGTAATAAAATAAAATAAATGCAAAATAAATAAGCAAACCCTCACTGTTTATGAGGAATATATTATTTCAGAAAATAGAAAAATAAATAAAAACATCTGAATCTGAATGTAGAATATTCTCAAAATGTAAGTGGGAAATGTAAAAAAAAAAGATTATAAAAGCCACAAATATAACACACAAGGCACACCTAAGTTGAATTAATCACAAAAATTCATAAAGAATAAAAATATGAATTTTAAGTGCTTCCCTTGAAGCACTGTAAAAAAATAATAATAATAAAATTAATTAATTAAAAACCATCACTGTAAAAGCAGTCTCTTCTGTAATCAAATAAAATGCATAAAATAAAAATAGTGAAATTAATTAAAATTTCAAATTCAGATGTTGACAGCCTTCTTGTCATTTAAGATCCCGAATGTGAAACATTCTCACAATAATACTTTAAAACTTCATAAAACTAAATTTCATAAAAATATTTAAAAAAAAAATATTTGTAAAGAATATATATGTATACACTTCCTCACAAGCACTGTAATAAAATTAAACAAAATAAATGAATTAAATAACCAACTAAACTTGAAAAGGCCTCCCTGTAATAATTTCCTCTCTTTAGTTTGTTGAGTGGTCAGTCGTCTCCTCCGATCATCTCCTGTCCCGCGCTGGGCGTCTTGGAGCGTTATGTGGGGTAATTGTCCATCGGTGGGGCCGGAGGGGGGTAATTGGTCCTCACAGACAGCGGGGGAGGTTTAATTTCCTCGAGTGGCGTTCTGAGAGACTCTTTGTGTGACTGAGAGCTCTGCTTTGTTTGTGCTGCAAAAACTAATTAAAGCATTTGTTGAGCCGTAAGACTCAAGAGTTATCTGGCTTTATATTCCTTCCCTTCACGAACCATTACTCACTGCCAAACATTCAACACTTCATTTCTGGAGAAAAAAGGCTTTACTCACACTTTGTGGTCAACTTATTGTGAGCATTCATACATTTGATTTATAACATCCTCAATGCTGCGTCTCAGATCGAGATACTGGCCAAACCTCACAACATGACATATTCCTGAACATAAAGATGTTTTCTTACAATTATTATTGTTTTTTACACAACCCAGTAATGTATCCCCAGCATGCAGTTAGATGGTTGCTGATATGTTCTTTTTTAATATATTAAAAACAGATGCATCGTTGAATAAATGTGGAGGGAAAACATATTTCAACCCAAAATGTCAAGAAGCACACTTTTATGTAAATGCAGCAAATTTCGGCTAATTAGGGTGATTGAGATGTGTTGCACTGTGACATCATCACTTCTGAAAGATTCATTCTTGATTATTCTCAGCAGTGTATTTTCTTACTGCAATAAAAAAAGTGTTAAAGTTATGAGAATCATCAATTCGTGTGAATTTCATGTACATTTAGCATGAATTAAACACAATGAGGTCTTGAAACTTTCCCACTGACTTTATTTTATTATTATGTTTTTGTATTACAGTAATGATAATTCGTGGGGAAAATTTATGGTCATAGGTTAAGCATAACATATTTTAATTCCTTTGATTTTAGGGTGAAATAAGACCTGAGATGTTCTTGAAAATGTTGTGAAATGCACAAAAAAGTAAAACAGTGGTTTCAATGCTTAATTAAATTACCGTACATGTTTTACGTTTGACTTTTACTGTAACGAATCAACAGAAATCTGTCTCACTGATCTTATTTCCACTATTTATTTAGGATTTTACAACAAAAATTGATGTTTCAAACGTAATGTCCTTCTTAAGATGTAACTTCTGTTTTAAAAAAGGAAGTTCAAATCGAAATCGTCCAAATAAACAATAAATAAAACCATCACATGAATGAGAAGACTTAATTTATTCATAAATGACTTGCTTCATGGTCTACCTCCATTCAGCAAAAACAGTGAAACACAACATTGTCTCATAATTTAAAACATAAATTAGATTTGATGTAAATAGGAAATTAAATAAAACAACAGGACCGATAATGAAATAAAAGAAAACGCTTCACTGTACACCAGATCGCAAGATTACGTCCTGATCAGTTCTATCAAAGTAATGAGTCCTCAAGAAAGCGTTCATGGTTAAAAAAATAAAAGAAATCAAATTTAATTAAATAAAAACAGATCACATGTGCATCGATTGGAAACCCAAATGTCAGATACACGATGGCTTCAAAAACAGCCCCGAAAGTTGTCAAAAAGAAGGAATTTCAAACAAAGAATGAGACATAATTCAATAATAGTTTGTAGACATTAAAACATTTTTAAAATACTCCCAAAATCTAGGCATCTCTGTGTCTAAAGTTCTTTGTAAAACAATTAATTTTTCCCAAAACCTGGCATTTTTGTTCAAATGGTGCGCTGCTCTCGGTGGAGCACATTCAACTAGATCCTAAAAACAGATTGCATAATAAAAACTTATTTTTTTTGCATAGGATATCAGTTTGTATGCAGCTTAGCACCAATGCAACAGTAGCTCCGCTTGTCAGAGTCTTAATCCGATTCCTCTCACAATGCTTTTATATCTCTAGCAGCCCACTACTGCTGTCCACACCGTTCCCCGTGCTGTTTTTTTCTTCTCCGACAGCTGTTGGGTCCTGCATGCCTCCCGCGGGCCCCTGAGGAGCCACTTTACCGGAATCCGTCGGTTCCTCGGTTCCTCTGGGCTCGGTCTCCTCTTCTGGAGCTTTCCCTTGAAGGCTGGCTTCCGCGTGGGTCTTCTGATGTTTGCTGAGGTGGTCGCTTCGAGTGAAGCGCTTGTTGCACAGGAGACAAGTGAACTTCTTTTCGCGAGTGTGGGTGCGGACGTGACGCTCCAGCTCGTCGGAGCGAGTGAACCGCTTCCCGCAGAAGAGCCAGTTGCAGACGAACGGTCGTTCGCCCGTGTGCCAACGCAGGTGGGCTTTGAGGTGCGAGGCCTTGCCGTAGACCTTCCCACAGCCGGGAATGTGGCAGCTGTGGACGGGTTTCTTGCGCAGGGATGCGGCCGAGGCACCAAGCCTCTCCAACTCTTGGCAGTTCGGGCAATCGCAAGAAGACCTTCCGGTGGTAGATCCGCCGGTGTATCCGGGAGATCCCCGAACCGGTTTGAGTCCCAAGGAATTGTCCAGGATTCCAGAAGATGGGACGGGTTTGGGTTTGTACATGTCCTGCGGGAGCATGTGCTGTGAGGACTGGAGCAGGTGCGAGGACGAGCTCAAGCCTACGGAAGAATATGGCGCTGGGTTTAGAGACGTAAAATCAGGAGTGTAACTACCCATCTGAGGGTTGAGGGACGTTTGAGGTCCGACGGGTTGCAAGGGCGCTTGGAGGCTCTCAGGTTGAGGTTGTCCCGCGCTTAGCCAGTTTGAGTTGGTGTGGACGTCCCACCAAGAAGATGTTGCGTTCGCAGGAGCAGCCGTGATTCCGGGATGGATGCCTTTGTACCAGGAGCCGTAGGGATGCGTCATGTCTAAGTAGGTGTTGACGCTGGTCAGGCAGTCCGCCGTGGCTTTGGTCCCCAGGAGCGAAGGGTCTTGAGAGGCACTAGAGGTTTGGAAACTGGAGAACGGGTTGTATTCGGAGCCGTACGCTCCTGTGGGAGCTGGAGGAGGGCTGCCGGTTGGGGTGAGCAAACCCCCGGCGGAGCTGAAGGAGCCGCTGTAAGAGTCCGCGATGCCCTCATTGCCTCGCACGTTATTCTTAGGGCTCTGGAGTTCAGAGGTCATGCTGTAGGCTTTTTTAACTGGTACCGTGCTTCCCGCTTTTCCGGGCGTGGCGGAGTCTCGGATTGGACTGGTGTTCCCAAACTTGTTGCAGGTGGCGGTTAGCATAGCCAAGGGACTGGATCCATAACGTGTTTCCTCCTGAGAAGACAATGAGAGATCAGAACACAATCTACATCGCTTCAAATGATCCTATGTAGCATAAAAGAGGTTGAACCTGGAGTTACATGTTTACATCTCCATAGTGACAATCCGTCTGTGAACTTAACCTGATAATATGATATTGTTTGGAAGAACAAACAATCGATTAGTTTAGAACACTCTAATTGTGTTGTCAATCAATTTGAACAGATGCACAAGAATAAAACGGTCAGTTATTTTCCAACTATTCACACACACACACATATTCCACAAGTATTTAACACGCTTCGTCCCAGTGCATGAACACAGCCACATGTGGTAACCATGTTTACGGTCAACAATGAGTAATTCAAGATTGAATAACAAATGCTTTCTGTTTTAAAGGTTAAATTAAAAAGCAGATTGGAATTTTAGGATTCCCACAACTCTAAATTAAGATGTTAAGTCCAAATGTCACCTTAAAGTTACAGACTACGGTTGGACCTCGCTTCATTTGGAATGGCAGTGGTCTACCCTATTTTCCGCTGGGAAGTGATGATAAATGAAGGAGTGTGTGATGATGATATTTCCCTCTGAGTGTTTGCGGTTCGTCTTGGCATGGGTTCTGCTCCCGTTTCCAGGTTAATTGCTCAGCTTTACCGCGTGGAGCTTAAATTTGATGCCAACATCCAAAACCATCGCCGCAAGAGTTTTATGTCTCCTAGTTTTTTCATAACTCAGTGTCTGAGTTGGACTATCTGGTCGAAAGTTTGGAAGTTTTTGGATTGTGTTGCGACAAAACCAATAAAGCTTGGTTTTCATTGCTTCTTAGGTTCAGAACCCCATTTTTACATTTATTGCTGTACACCAGTTATTCACATCATTGGTCATTTTTTCATTATTTGATTGGTGCATTGGTGTCCATGTTCTTAAAACGAATTCTAAAGGTCTACAGAATTATATATATATATATATTTAAGTTTTGAGGAACTTTAAAAGTTTCTTTAATGAATGCAAAACCCTTTTTGGTTGTAACTAAATTAATTTTTTTAAGAGAGCATGTGTTTTCTTTATATTTGCAATGACATTATCTCGTAGTTCATCCAATTTGAGCTAAATAAATGAGTCAAAATAACTTTTACTGATTAACGAGTAACCAGAATCAAAGATATGTAAACCAATAATGCACAATAATGCTACTAATTCAAACCGCGCACTTGACGCTTATAAAATCCGATATAAAGCACTGAAAACATAGATGAGATCAGACTGTGTTCTCCATACCTCCAGAATCGACGCGGCCATCCCGGAGGAAGCAGTCCTGTGAAGATCAGTCCAAAAGCAGCAGGAGAAGATCGCGGTCCGGGAGAGACTGACTGAAATAAACTCCTCCGGAGCGCAGCGACTCTTCTATGAGGAGACCCGGATATACCGGGAGACCCGCCCCCTACTGACCGGAGACCGGGAGAGAGAGAGAGAGAGAGAGAGAGAGAGAGAGAGAGAGAGAGAGAGAGAGAGAGAGAGAGAGATGGGTAGCCTTCTTTAAATCAGATTGCGAGTTATGGGGTTGATCTTCCTGATTAAATTCTGAACCCCTTAAAATAAGTCAAATCATAAAGCTGGGGGTCTCAAAACAAAGTTGTTGTTTTTTTAATGTGTAGCCTGCATGCCTTTTCAACTCCTTTTCGAATAACCGCAAAAAAATTCAATTGCAATAAATTTAATTTGTAGAAATGCTGTTCCTTCGCGAACTAGGCAACTGTAATTACGTATCACATTATTATACACTTGCACCTCGAATCTGACACAAAAATCTTGTGTTTTGATTAAAATGTCTTAATGAATTTCTCAAAACCACTGGTACACACACACACACGTTTGTTTTTGTGTAAAGTGTGTTCATCCCATAGGTGTAATGGTTTTTATTCTGTAGAAACTGTATATTCTATCGCCCTTCACCAACCCTACACCTAACCCTAATCCTCACAGGAAACTTTGTGCATTTTTACTTTCTCAAAAAAACTCATTCTGTATGATTTATAAGTGTTTTGAAAAATGGGGACATGGGTTATGTCCTCATAAGTCACCCTCTCCTTGTAATACCTGTATCATACCCATGACATTATACAGAGTTGTGTCCTGATATGTCACAAAAACACGCCCACTACAAAGTGCACAAATGCTTGTTTTCACTATTAGTCGTTTTGCATGTTGGTTTCTAGTCCAAAACATTTAGCATTTTAGTGAATTCTGTAATTTAATAAAATGTATTTCTTACATATTGGCCAAAACTAGGCCTGATCTATCTATGATCTGTCCATCCATCCATCTATCTACTCTTTAAATCTTGAAAGAGAGCAACTCGTGTAAATATGCAATATTACTTCATTTGCATGCATGCCTTTGGTTCCACATTGTCACATTATATTATTATTTTTTTCAGATTCATTATTTGATTTATACCGAGATGTCACAAATCGCCCAGATGAAGTTATAATCCATTTTATTTAAGAATGTTTTCACACTAATCCTACACAAAATAATTTTGTAAAATGATGCAAAAATGCCATTTATGATAATTGTGTCACAATTTAAATAATGCATTTCAATGATGATCTAAATCAAGTGAATCATGTCCTGTTTTATCCAAGCGGTGTTTGTTTGTGGTTTCGGTCGATGACGAGTGGCAATGATTGTAGAGAACAGATGCAGAGGAAAGTATGCTGTTATCCTGACAATTTAAAGGCTAAAACAAACTCTCACCTTATTAAAGAGAAACAACACTGCATTTTATGCAGTTTATATGAGAAATAATAGCAAAATGGTTGTAATAAACAATTAAAAAGGGGAAATTATGTATTCCAGAACCTTAGTAAATGTGCTTTTTGGGGACAAAACTAATCATTTTTTAGCCTTGTATATAAACTTTGAATGCAATTTGATCATTTTATTGAAATTGACTGATTTTTTTCTCTATCGCACAGATGTTGTCCGCTGTTAAGAGTCTCGCTCGGTCTTACAGACATCCATCAAGTGAATAAACAGTTGGAACGGCCTTCCGACAGCCCATCTTGGTTTTGAGTGTCCTTGTGGGTGTTTGCTTTTTTCCAAAATGAGGGGAGAGAAGATTAAAATTGTTTTCAAAAATAAACATGTAATTTCATTCTTTATTTTCTCCCTCAATTACAAGGCATGGTCAGAGCAAGCTTGTAGTTTGTGAGAGTTTGGCCCTTACAGTAACACACAGACTATATTTAGCAGTCTGCTCTTCAACTGACCCTGCGTCTCTACCTTGCAGAGCACAAAATGAAACACACACATACACAATCATGCAACACATTAATTTCTGCAATCATAGTATTGAACTGCACTGGCTAATTAGATGCCAGATGCCATGGTGCCATGGGGGCAATGTTATTTCTAACGACATCAATCACGTTGCTGTCAGAAACATTGCAGTAAAGACCACACAGTGATTTATTGGCAGATTTAAATGTTAGATTAGGTCATTTTTGGAGCTCCTAGCAGCTGTAATCCACAGTCCTACTTTGTTGGAAGTAAATAACGCAGTAAACTCTCCCATGCTGGTATGAGACAGGAAAACAATTTAAAGACCCCCTGAAATCAGTTTTGTGGCTCTTAACTAAACAGTGCCACAATAAACCTTTAGCAGGTATACACATTTAAAATGCACATCAACATAGTAAAGAAAATGTGCTTATTAGGTGATTTTGGGTCATTTAATCAATATACCTCACACTGTTATTGGATTAGAGTCTCGTCTGCTCATCTAACTTTTCTTCTCAAATGAATAGAAACATATGCATGACGTGAGTTACTAAAAAACTGATGCAACTGGAAGAATATGTACTGAGATGTAATTTTTTGGTTTTATTTGTATTTAAAAATATATGCATTATAAATAAATATGAAATCAAAATGAAAAGCATTTTCACAAATCAGTCTTGTGCATTTTTATTGTACTTAAAACATTAAATCAAAATAAATTGCATTAGTGCCTTTACACTTTTTTTAGTGGTATTTTCCAAATCTTTTTTTTTATTTTTTGTTTTTTTGCATAAGGATGTTCAAAAAGTTTTTATTAAACCATGAACCAGTCAAAGAGTGAGGAGAGTGACAATATTACAAACTTTAATTTGAAACAAAAATCGTATATGAAAATTGTATAAAAAGACAAAGGTGCATTAATATGTACCTAATGGATTTAATTAGGGAAAGAACTACAATCCAATGAATCACTGCGAATGACATAATCAAGTTAAAAATGATGGCGGGGAAAAATAAATATTATTATATTTATATAAACAATGCATTCCCAAAATATGCATACACATAAACAACACAAATATAAATCAATATTTAAGTATTTAAAAAAGTATAAGGAGACTGACTCACTTAATCGTTCACTGGGAGTGGGCGGAGCTTGGCTTGCTGCAACTCTGTGATTGGTGGAATTTTCTCTACAGCATCATGGGTAATGTAGTTTTCACCACAAATTCTGCTATTAACCAGTTATATGAATTAATTGAACAGATAAGTTCAACAAAAGCATCAGTTAACAACCTCGGAGCTCAAAAAAGGTCTGCCTGTAACAATGTATCAGTTAGCTACCATTAAAAATACATTTCCATATGGAGAAAATGTTACTTTGTACTCTATAGCAATCATATAATAAACAGAATCTCACATTCATCTCCTCTAGAGTATCATTATGAACTCATCAAATGATCCGAGCAGCTCAACATTCATTTTATAGTTTTATACGCTCAGTGGATGAGACTAGTGACCCATTTTTATTTCTTCCGATGAATTCTAAGAACAAAATCGGAGACAAAGCTGATACTTGAATGGAACGTGACATGTATTTGTGTACAAATAAGACACAAACATGATGATCAGAGTGAAAAAGTAAGGTTTAAATGGGTGTGCCTTTACAAGAACGGCGCGGGGCCACATGTGGAGGCTTCAACGCAGTTTGAGGGAACGCCTTCCCAACGATTTGCATGTGGTTTCCCCATTTGGCCTAATAGCTTTCCTATTTCCCTTTGAGGATCAGAAATCCCACACCCTGAACAGGCTGAAATTGAAAGGAGAGGTGCAGCAGTGGCGTATAAAGAGCAGTTTTTATTGGGATATCCTTTATCACTCCGAGGAGCTGTAAAAGCTTGATCCCCACTAACAGCTTCCTTCAAAGTGGTGCGAAAGCAATCTATAATTAGAGATTTAGAGGGAAACTGAAGGAAAACATTTAGCGTTTTTTTATCTTTTCTATTTTTGCTTTTTACATTGAAATGTTTTCCTCTTTGGGCAAAGTGATGGCTTGTAAAAGCACTGCTGATTATTGTGTTAATGAAGGGCGTGTGTGAGTTATAAAGTGGTTTTTCTTAATAATTTGCATTAATGTACATTGGCGTAAACCAGTGGTTTTCCAGATATTTCTTTGGACATCAACTGTTGGTTGATTAGTGGTTTAATGCCATGCCAGCTTCCTTGGCTATTTTTTTATGACAAAACATTTAAAAGGTCAATTTAATCAATTAAACAAGGCTTCTAAAGTTTACTTTTAGATAAAAAAACTCCCAAGCAAGCTTAAAAAAAAAAATTATAATTCAGGGGTGATGGACATCAACTGGCGAGCAAACACAGTTACTGTATAATTAGTATTTTTGCATTGAACATATATTTTTTTTTTTTAACCTGTTTACCGTTTACTGTAAAACAGTAAAATTATCTTAATTTGTTAGTTTTTTTTTTTTTTTTTTGCATTTAACATTTTTTTCGTTTTACCTTTTGACTGTGGTACAACAGTAAAATGGTCTTAGATTTGTGACCCTGAACCACAAAACCAGTTTTTTTAATTAATTGAAATGTATACATCAAGTTAAGTTTTAAGTTAAGTTTATATATCAAGCAATCATTTATGTTTTTATATATTTTACGGTAGGAAATTTACAAAATATCTTCATGGAACATGATCTTCAATTAATATCCTAATGATTTTTGGCATAAAAGAAAAATCAGTAATTTTGACCAATAGTTTGGCTAATGCTACAACTGGTTTTGTCACAACAGGGTCACATTTGTTAATATATATATTTTTTTGCATTCAACATTTTTACTTTTTACCTCTTGACTGTGATCCAATAGTAAAATAGCCTTAAAATCTATAGTATTATTTTTTTCATTTTAAAATGGTTTATTTTAACCTATTGACCACAATCCAATAGATTAATTTTTTATTATTATTATTTATTTTTTTGCATTTAACATTTTTTCATTTTACCTGTTGGCCATGATCTATTAGATTTATACGTTTGTTTTTACTTGTTGACCATTATCCAATAGATTTACTAGAATATATATTTTTTAGCATTTACCATTATTTCTTTATTACCTATTGACCGTGATCCAATCACAACAACAGTTCACGTAACACTAGTATTTCACAAATTCCATGGTTTTGAAAGCTCTCCAAATAAAAGTACCCTTATAAATCAAGTAACCTTTTTTTTTTTTTTTTTTTTTTGGAGTGACAGCACCATTAGCTAAAACATCTCATTATTTTTGGCCAGTTTATAGATATTGAATTTACAAACTATCTTTCAGCATAACTCATTTTGGACCAGTTTTAGGGTTTTTAATGCTTTCATGCTTGCATCATTAATCTCCGTATCAGGGTATTGAGGATTTCATTGTGGTGAAACGGGAATCAAAGGAATAATTCTCCCTGAATTCCTCTTGTAAACTTCTTAATAATGCTGCCACGCAAGGAAAAAGTGAAAGGCTTTGGTGATGGAAATGTGGAAAGAGGGAGATACAGGGTCAGGGACAAAGCCGCCTCACAGACCGTGTGGTCACAGAAACAGGAATCTCTTTGGAAAAATAAGTGAGAAAGATCGTCACATAGGCTAAAAAAGGGTAAAGCGTAATATCATCTACAATAGACTTTTCTGCAATAAAAACCAGCTTTGGTTGTGCTTTACGCAGGTCATTAACTGAAGACAGTCAAATACTCATGAATTGGATGTCAAACTGTGTGGGGCCTGAAGGAGCCAGTATGATCATAACAGAGGCCAATTTTATGAATTACTGGTTACTCAGCACTCAGACTATACTAAACATGGCACCGAGTTACCACGAGTGCTGCATCCGCCCCCTGAGCTCCACCAGTGTCCTCCACACATCATCAGTTCAACAGAGTTTAACATCACTCCTGCTTTCAAACCAGAATCCAGAAAGTGCACATTGCATTGAGGATGAGAAGAAGAGAGATAAAGATGAGAATAAGTGTGAAGCTCACGAAACCTGTCGGGAACAGCTTACATTTCACCCCAAAATCAAAAAGAAATGAGAAATTATACTTTACATACAGAAAAGAAAACGCATTATGAATTCCTTTACCATTTACATTTCATCTTCTCCCAACAATGGAAATTATATTGAATAAATGTTGTATTATTTATATTGTAAAATATTTGCATTTTCAAATTAATTGAAATAAAAAAAGGGATGCATTAATCTGAATCCATTCTGACATTAATTAGAATTAAAAGGTCTGGACGCATTGAATTAATTAGAATTTGAAAGGAAATTGTTAAATGTGCTTAACTTACATGAAAAAAAACATCTTAATAGACCAAAAATACCCATCATGCTAGGGAAAATAAAATGTGTTATTTATTTATTTTCTCCACATTTTCATGAGATTCAGCGGTGTATTATATATATAGATAGATAGATAGATACTAACATTCTGACTTTGTTTCATGCAATTCTGAGAAAAAAGCAACAATTGTGATATAAACTTGGAATTCTGAAAAGAAATGTAAAAAAATATGATATAAACTCACAATTGGCAAAAAAAAAAAAATCAGAATATTTACTGTTTTTATTTTCTACTCAGTTGCATAAAAAAATCTAAACTGTTAGCTATAAACTCAGAAACAAAGTCAGAATTTTAAATTAAAAGTTGCAGTTACTTAAAAAAATTGGAAACAGGCTTCAATACGAAATGTTTATAACCTCAATGCAACAAAAATAAAAATATTTTTTATATATATATATATATATATATATATATATATATATATATACTGTAGCATAAAAGAAATGCTGTGTAATTTATATTACAAAGTAATTTCAAAACATTTTCAAGTTAAGTGAATCAACATTGAGAATAACGAGAATTAAAAGGTCTGGATGCATTTTGCATCAAAGAGAATTTGGAAGGAGATCATTAATTGTGCTTGACTTTCATAAAAGAAATACTGTGAAAATATTACTAGTCCCTCATTCCATGGAAAATGACATTTTGTATTGACTTTCTGCACGTTTTCATGAGTTTCAGCCATAAAGAAAGCGCTCGTGTAAAAATAAGCACATTTTACCTAAAGAGAGCCCTTCCTTTAAACACCAAAACAAAACACGGCAGGTCAGAAACCCACAGCAGATGCTGAAGGAGAGCTCGGACCACCCAAAGCTGCACCCACACCCTGCAGCTAAAGCACAGCGACGGTGGTGAAGTAAGAAAACACTGAACTCTGGGTCTGAAGCTCTTTCCACCTCCTCACCGCTTCTTCTCACTCGTGCGCTCAGGAGCGCTATAAATAATCAAAAACTGACACTGGATGTTTAGGTCAAGGACAGTTTGGGTTTGTCGTCTCGGAGGAAGTGATTGTGAACAGACTTTCCCAGATGTGCATGTGAACTGCATGCATGCGGATGCTCAAAGCGAGCGGATGCCACGAAGTCTGGGCTCCAAAATAAAGCCGAATTTTTGACTTTGACTTCCACTGGCTGGGGCGAGCGGTCTCAGGGCTTCTCTAAATCCGGAGGCCTGGCTTGAAGGAACGCGCCGTCCCCCCACAGAGAGCAAGCGGTGGGTGTGGCCCCTGAGGACATGGTTTTTGAGGGAGCCCCTCCCGAACACTGAGCTGCATGCCAGCGCCCAAGGGCTCCAGTCTGCCTGACCAAAACCACCGCGAGCTACCCACGCCACGTTACACGGGCCAGCTGGTGAACGACGCCCCCTACTGGAGCTGCAGGACGGACAGATGCACCTCCACTTGTAATGGCCAAATCACATCCATGCATGAGTTTACACTCTTCCGTCTGATTCACAAATGTTTTATGCACATTTCAAACCAAAATTGCATTACTTCAATGCATTAACACAATGCATTTCATCAAAGCAACATGTTAATTAAAATAAAGTGATACTGTAATATGATGCAATGTACAGGTATGAAAATTACAGGTAATATGTGAGGCAATTTAGGAATAAACTGTTCAATGTGTCACCAGCTGTCTGCGTTCTATACAAGCCCAATGCAATGTGTCTCAAATTAAGAAATAATACACAACCCTAGGCATGACGACTTGCGATTCTCATTGCAATTTCATTGCAAAATTTACCTCTAAAATACTACAATTATCATCAAACTTTTCATAACCACAAAACAAAAACTTGTATTATTCTTACTTTAATTAGTATTTACATTAGAAAGTATATAAAAAACCTTTACAAGTTAATTGAAATGAAGACTGCTACAATAATTTGAATCAATTCTGAGAATAAAGAGAAGGTTTGGATGCATTGCAGCAATGATCATTTGGAAGGAAACTGTTATGTGCTTACCTTAAAATAAATGCTGAAAATAATTCATATTTAATGGAAAAAAATTATATTTATATTTTGCATATTTTAATTTGATTCAGTCATATAGAAAGAACGCAAGCGAGCTGTTAATGTAAAAATATGTACATTTAATCCCAAAATCATTATTAAGCACATTTTACCCCAAAATCCAAGGAAAACACTTTTATGCCACAGAATAGAAAAATAAAAGCTAGTTTCTTATTCCTTTCTGCACATATAGAAAGACCATGAGTGTGCATCCATGTAAAAGTGTCGTCACCACAAAGTGACATTATCATAAGAAATACAGTGATGCAGTGATTTGAATTAACATTGAGAATAAAGAGAAATACATGCACAATGTTTAGATGCACTGGAGTAATTTGGAAGGAAATTGTTCAATGTTCCACCAGCTGTCTTCATCACAACACCACAACAATCTCAACAGATTTAGAAACGGTTAGTTTTATACATTTGGTGCCTTTGTAAATGGTTACATGCTAAATGATGAAAGATTACACACACCACCAGACTTTTAAGTTCTTCCGTACTCAACAAAATAACACAGAAACATGTGATGCATTGCTGCTGTAGAAGAGATGCATGAAAAAAAAAAAAAAAAATCGGCTCAAAATAGCAAATCTGTCTGATATTCTCAAATCATGAAGTGAAGATATCAGAAACTAACTCAACTTTCCAGTATTCACAGCGATGCTAGAATCATTAAGAACCTTTATGTGAACACATGTTAATACAACATTTTTATAATCAGATTAAAAAGAATATTTTTTTTTCTCTATAAAGAACCTTTTGTAAATCGAAAAGGTACCATGGGTGTTAAAAGATCTTCATAAAACTATAGATGCCAACAAAGAAAATGTATTATTAAAAGTATACACTATTTTCTGTGAAAACTCTGATTGCCTGAAATCAGCAGATAGACTCTGATTTTCATCAACTAGCACTGATTTAACCAGACTCCGAATCAGGGCAAAAGTTATTAATGTAGTGCACCCAGCATTAAACAATCTGTCAACATTAAAAGTGACATGAAACAATCGCAGCCAATCAGAAGGTGTTTGATATTTAAATACCCATTACATGCATCAAACCCATTGAGATCATTTATTTCTAAAAAAGGACAAGATGAACATACAGCAGATGTTCAGTTATAAAACCATGATCTTGCACGGCTGGTTGGCACAAATTTGGTTGTAAATCTAAAATGTAAACATATCGATTGGTTATCACTGGTGCTTTACTGTATGTGGTTCCTGTAAATGTTTAAACTCAATCAGACTGAGTTTAAAAAACAACAACAAGAAATACGTTCCTCCCACCACAAGGCCTTCAAAATGGTATTTTCTTGTACTTTCTTTTAGAAAAATGTGAACTTGACACCGTATTTTACACAAACCAGGGGAACCCTTGCTGTATTTTTCTTTCTTTTCTCTCCTCTAAAGTCTGCCTTGAGTTTAACGTCTCTAGCGATACCACGCTAACCACTCAAGCCAAACTCAGAGCTGTTTTGGGATTTGTGCTACAGGGTTTCCGTCAGGGGATCTCAGCATCACTTCAGCATTCAGCAGGAACAACACAAACACATAACATGAGACGACCACATTTCTGACTTAAAACTAGGGACATTTCTAGTTCAGTGGTCATATATATCACTGAAATGTCCTTTGTTTTTAATCAACCAAATAATTTATACAGGGACATTTCAGATTTCATCCTTTTTGACCATTATACATGTGATCAACTACTCCGTCATACTACTTTAAATTACACTGTGACCCTAAGAAAAAACTTTAAAGGCTCAAAACAAAAATTCAGCTTGTCACAATACAACAAATGCTCAAGCATGTACTGAAAAACTGAATAAAGAATTACTACAAAATTCAGAAACATTAAACAACATCTTAAATAGCTCTTATTACCCATAAACAGACATTCCATAGTTTAGCAACTCTGTGATTTATGAACATTAAAATACGACTAAGAAATATTATCAAACGAGTGACATTCATAAACATCTACTCTAATATTCTTATATAATTTTGATTAATGTTTATAATTGTGTCATCAATTAATATTACTAAATGAGTAGCAAACTAACTTCACATTGGGGTCTTTATACTGTAATTTACAACTGAAGGCTTTGCTCATGAATATTAAATATGTTACTGAAGCTCATCCAGACTTATCCTATATCATGAGGACATATTTCATAAATATTCAGTTATTCATAAATCACATTATACACTCATCTGATATCATTATGCTATGCTCTTCAAGGGTTCATGGCGCAAGACTCTAAAAAAACTGCGATGCGTCGCCGAGAAAACAAAATTTCCCGCGCTTTTTATGTTTACAAGCATGGAGATGAACGAACGCAGCGAATCGCGGTGTAAAATCTCCTTTTCCTACACAGTTAGATGTTTTAGTGAGTTTATATGTGCCTTACTTTGAAGATGATAATAATACGGTGTTGGTCGTTGAATCTGGTTCAATTTTCAATGACAAAACTAACGTGAGAAACCGAGTATACAGAAAGACGCACGATACTAACACGGCCTGATGCTGCTGAAACAAGCAGCGCCCTCTGTTGGTCAAAACAAACACTTGTAGACTCTTGTATCACGTGACTTCCCGGGCTTTTTGAAGTTACCGTAAAACTGTGAGATTGCGGGAACGGCCACCAAAAACCTTAGTCCTTAGTCACGTCAGACGCCATATTGAATTTAATGCGGATGAAAACGCGGCTGTAAGGGACAGACCTACAAATGGCACGCACTGTATAAAAGTTCTAGGTCATGTAATTTTCACAGCTTCAAAATAGTTTGATGGATTTTTTTTTTGGATACATAGCCATATTTTTATTTTTATTTTTTGGAAAGACACTTAATGAGCATTTATTACCATGGATTTATTATAATAAAAGTAAAGTAACTTTGTGTGCGTGTGTGTGTGTGTTTTTTTTTTTTTTTTGGCAAAGTGATTACCATTATTATATAACCACAGTTTCACTACAAATACCTCAGTCAAACTATAGTTAGTGTAGCAAAACCATGGTTAATTTGTGCCATTGTTTAATAATAGTATCCATGTTTTTGGGATTTATTTGTAGTAAAACCATGGTTTATTTTTGCCATTGTTTAACTATAGTATCCATGTTTTTGGGATTTATTTGTAGTAAAACCATGGTTAATTTTTGTAAGGGTTGGAATGTTAATAAACAACAGTACAATCCATTGAACGCACTTCATTCGTCATTCTGTCCTAATGGCAAAAAAATTCCAGAACACTATAGTAAAGTGTTTAAAAAAAAGTATATTGAAATATAAGTGGCATTCTTTCTACTTTTTCATTAGATATATTAATATAAATGCATAATGGTAGCAACATTTGCATTAACCATTTCCACATTGGACTCTAAAAAAATGCAAAGCCAGCTTGTGTTATTAAAGTCACACACATTATCCTTATTCAACCATGTAAACACCTACGTTTCCTTCTCTTATAGAGCCGTTCACTCACAGCAGGCCGAAACAGTATTCTTCCAGTGACCTGTAATTATTTGATAGATTTTTAGAGCTAACTGCTATTTAGTAATGTTGTAAGTGCTTCCTAAACAATCAGACATAATATGGGACTAATTTAAAGAGTAAGGCAGGCAGTTTTGGCAGCAGTGGAGGGGCTGGTTTGAATCAGCGGAGGCCCCTCGCTCCAGCTCTGGTTTTAAACTGTTCTTCGTGTTTGTGGAAGTGCGGCTGGCGGTCGACTGCGAGGCCTGCGAGGCTGCGCTGTTTAATTGGGCTTTGTTGTGGAAAGAAATGGGGGAGCATGGTTCACTGTGGTCACATCTGTACAATGGTGGCAACCGGAGTGAAGAGACTCACACATGTATGTATGCACGCAAAAACACGCACGACACAGGACGTCTAGTCATAAATTGTCACTGATGAAGCTATGCAGTCAGGTGAATTTATTGAATATTTACTAAATATGCACACCGAGCATGACTCTGTGTTAAAACAGGATGATGCGTTTGCTTTGTGCAAGCGGATTTTAGCAGCATATAATTATCACATTTACAAAACAGAGCTGCTGAATAATAGGATGTTGGATTTGTTGGATTTTGTCCTGTAGTGACATGCTCTACTCCATCTAAAACGAGCATTTTTATAATTATTGTAAAATTATTATGCAGGCAGTTTCATGAGCTTGAGTTTATTTGTACTGTTTGTATTTCTCAAGATACTGTAGACCTTGTTACTGTTGCCTTTGGCTTGCTTTGGGTTTAAAACACTTAATATTGAGTTATATTATTGTTTTGACTGCACTGAAACTATTGGATGAGAACAAAACTTGAACTGAATTGAACTGAAAATGTAGACTATTGTCTTGTCTTTAATGTTTGATGTAGTTTGCATCATTGATTCTGTTATTTTCTTTTTAATTACTGCTTTAAAACAATCTATATTATATAAAGTGCTATAAATAAATGTGACTTGACAATAGACTGCTATGGTCCCTAACAAAGTAATATCAAAAATACTATATAAAAAGATAAAGATCTGCCAATGGTAAGTCATCTTAATTCAATGGGAAAACAATATTATTTTTCTTTCCCCATTGGCTGATATGTATTCTTGTTTTAAGAATTTGTTATGCTTTTTGACTTAATATCTTAAATAATCATGCATTTTAAGTAAATGCATCTTGATTAAAGAATCTTTAGATGTTTGTCCTCGAAAACAAGACAAAAATACTAAGTAAGAAAATATTTTTTGCAGTGTATTTTTTTTTATATCATAAATTACTCTTATATTACTTGGTTAAGAAAACATCTGTCAAGAAATGGACCATAAAAAGTGGGAACAGACCAAGCAAGAGACTGTAATGTCCTGAATTTCATCATCATCATGCATTAGGGAGATTCCACCCCCTTCCCTATATATCGCTCCTACTTTTCATCCCACATCTTTTCCTTCCATTCTCCACTTCATCTCTCTCCGTCTCATGTGGCGCTGATTGAACCCCATCAAAGGCTGCGGTGAGAGTAGACGGCCTGCTGGAGCTCCAGCCTCTCGCAGCCTAATGAGACACACACACACACACACACACACACACACGCGTGTGCATGTATGTAATTCCAAACAAGTCAGTGTAAGACATGCACTACACTTATGCACCCAAGCACACTTCTTAATGCATGACTTTTATGCAATGCACTGCAAGAAAATTAATTCTCATAATAATTTTTTGTCGTTTTATAGTAAAAATATTCTTAAAAACAGTTGCATTTACTTTAGAATCAATTATTACCATACATTTACACTGTTTTTTTTTTTTTTTTTGGAGGATACTTGTTCAAGTTAATTTTTTCTCCCATATTTGATATATGTGCAATGCAAATGCAAAGTCAAGATGTTCTCTCAAAACAAATCTTCATATTTTACGCAATTGTGCTTCTCAAGTAATGTCTTTTCTTCATTTATCCACTCTCATCAGTGGTTTTTCTCTCTCTTCTTGCCATGTCTCGTCACAGTCCCGCAAAACCACAGCTCTCTTCAGAGTCTTTTCCAAACCAGCCTGGCGTCTGTCTCCTCTTACTAACACCCCTCTGTGTGTGTGTGCTCTTACATATCAAAATATAGACCTACAGTGGCCCCAAAAAGCACTAATGCCACACTTTAAAGAAGTTTAAATGTCTTTACATTAGATACAAAGTAAACACACACACACACACAATGCTAGATGTATAGTGTTGAAGATGAAGACAATCAGTGTTGTGTGTATTGTGAGAGATCCAGATCTAATCAATCATACATTTTTATTTGTGATTTCCACGTCCGAATACATTATGCAGCTCCTGTATTGAATGCTGTGCAAATTATGTAAAGAGCTGCACATTAAACATAGATTAAGAAGTATATTTCATTCACAGATACATCTTTATACATGTAAACCAATAAATACAGAACATCCAGTTTCTTGCATTACAATTATACACTCATAGACAATAGTGTGAATAGAAATTATTCAACAACATCTAAAAAAATAAACAGTTACCAATTGCAGATTGCCTTATGGTTTCCTTTCTATGCTAGTACAGCACCACTAAGTGGTCAAATATTAACATTGCATTATTCATAGTCTTGTGGTGCTGACGAAAGTGATTTGAATAGAGAGTGAATAAAAATGTCCTGCATTTCTATATTTCATAATTAAAGTCTTTTTTTATTTTTTGCATTTATATATATACAGAATTATTATTATTTTTAAACAAAAGTATTGTAAAATGTTTTATTTGATACATGTTTTGTCGAGTAATGCTAACATGAAACATCTGAAATTTAAATAGATAAATAGAATAACATTTTCAAGAAACAGACAGAAAAAAAAAATATATATTTAAAGATATATAATATTTAATTAAAGTGCCATTCAAGGGTGTTATATTTTATTATATTATTGTATAGCACCAATATCCAAGAGGTGCAATGTTCCCTGATATCCATTTTTTAAAATGTCACAATAATAATGCATAAATGTGAAAGTGCACATTTAACACAGCTAGAAATAAAGCAAATACAGCTACAAATACAACACTGCATGAAGCACATCATCTTCTAGCAGTTTTCTTCATTCCCAGACTTCTAGTGGGTTTCTGAACCTGGATGTGCCGGGCGGGATTCACTACACATCCTTTCTCCTTATAATGATCCAGAAGTCTTCTCCACAACACACTGCACCGCAGCAAGTTCTCATTACCTGACAAAATAGCAGAATTATGGCACTGCAATCCATGCATCAAATAGAAAACTGTCATTAATTATAAAATACATAATATTTAAAGAAGGTGTAGTGGTATTATAATGGCATTTATCATTCGAAATTATTATACCGTTATAGGACTGAATAATATTCATGCTTCAGGGACAAAAAAAATGTGTGTGTTATTTTGCATTATTCCATTAACAGAAGTTATGGATCAAAATGTTCACACATTATTGACTCTCACAAGCCTAGATTGCATAACTAACCAATGATGCACAAGCCTTCTTGTGCCCTGGTAATGCCCACGTTGACTTGGTGTGGGTCCATGATGAATCCAAGTCGATTTATAATCCAGGATTTGGTTGGTTGTATTTCTATATCAGATTTGGGACAAGAGCGCACAGTTGACATGATGACATATTTCCATTCACTTCCTGTGGCAAGACAAACAAAGGGAAAAAGATCAGAAATAATTAATTCAGAAACAATATCTTGTCAAAACATACAATCATAAACACAATTTAAGTATGAATGCTTTGAATTTGTGCTTTGTGTTAATATTATTAAAATAGGAGCTAAATAATAGTTAATTGTAATGTTATGTCATGGATCAAGGTTCAGTGTTTATAGTGCCACTGTTGTTAAATGGCATGCTTAAAATATTATTACCTTGACTTTTCATGATGGTGTCAACTGTGATGTCTGTTATACCCTTATAGAACAGAGAATCCCTAATGTTTGACATTTGAGCATTATATGGTGTGAGAATGGCGATGTCCTTTGTCTTTATTCCAGCCTCAGTCAAAAGAATGGCGATCCGCACCTGTTGGAAGATTATCACCAATTTGAAATACATTTATATAAAATTGTATAATATCCCGTAGGTGGCATTTTGAATTTATAACAGTAAATTGTTTGTGGCAAAAATGGGCGGGGCTTCTACGTTAAATAATTTATCAATTTATATATTTAGAAATGTATGCACTTTCACATTACTGTAAGAATCTTTGTAATTAATATAACTTTTTAAAATTAAATACGTACTTTATATTATATAGCCAATAACTGTAATTTGAATGTTAGGAAAGGTATAGCGTCGTTGGGAGGAGTCGTTGTGTTTCCTAGGAAACTACCGCCAACATTTGCCGCCCAAGCGCAACAAGACTGAAGGATAATCTTGAAGAAGAGCGTAACGTAAATCTAACGCTCTCTGCATCAGATGGAGTTTTTAGGCAAGTAAGTTTATAAATATCAATGTTTTGTGAAAATAACAGAATTTACACAGTGTTTGTCCATTATTTAGAAACGGTTGTCATGTTTTATATTGTATTTTGGTCTGATATGTTTAAAAAGGACGAAGCCACCCGTTGAGCCAGTTTAAATATTCTCTCATTTGAGACTATTTTTTTTGTTTGGAACCTCAAGATGGCGCAAATTAGCTATTTCCCTTACAAAAAAATAACCATGGTTTTATTATAGTAAAACTGTAGTAACCTATGGTTTTTTGGCATATTGACTACCATTTGTATAACCACAGATTTACTACAAATACCACGGTTAAACTATGGTTAATATAGTAAAACCATGGTTAATTTGTGGTTACCATGGTTTAACTATAGGAACTATGGTTTTTTGGTTTTATTTGTAGTAAAACCATGGTTAATTTTCATAAGGGTTTAGCTTGCCTTGTTATGAAAATAAACATAGGGAGGTAGCCAGTGCTATGAGACTCGGTAGTAAAAGCGGTATGTTAAATATAAAAATGAGTTCTACAGTCGGGTCAGTGGATATTTAAGGGATCTCCATGTATATGAAGCCATCCTTTGATTACATATTGGAGTAATATACTGCTACGCCATGTAGAAGTTCAGATATAAGGTTTATAATCTTAGAACATATAATCTTAGTTGCTTCTCTTACTTTATAAACAAACAAACAAACAAAAACTACTGTACCGGCAGCAACCCTGAAATAAATTATTTTGTGTGTAACTTAAAAGGCCATAAAGATTCATTTACATTATAGCCCAAAAGACTATTAAACTAAAAAAGCTTACTGCTTCCTCTGCTTCCTCCAAATTTGCTTTTGAATTTTCATTCCCCCGTTCAGTCGAGACCACCAGACTTTTCTCCTTTCCTTCAACATGGCCGAAAACTATGCATGTTTGCCTTGTCTTAGTAAGGAAGAGACTTGGTTTAGGAGATGTTTTAGTTTTTAACTTTCCATCATAGAACTCATTAGATGGAAATTCACAAATGTCTTCTTGCTGTAAAAGACAAAAAATACAGTGGAGAAATTTGAATTTGAATTAAGTGAAACTACTGCGTTTTAATTGTTAAGATCATTGTTAAGTATCACTAGAAAAAAAAAAAAAATATATATATATATGTATATACTATTCATAAATAAAAACTATATGTTCAAAAAAAGAAGCTTATAGACATCTTTCGAAAGCAAACAAAGGCATCTGACAGATGTTTTATTATACAATATCAGAGCTATTTATTTTATTATTTAAATAGCTATTTAATTCATTACCATTCTGTACTGAGTGTCAAGCAAGAGTGCTTTCTCCATGTAACGTTCGAAAAGAGATTTGCTCATTCCCAATCGCTCCACCACATCACAGTGGACCACAGGTTGCAGTTGCTTATGATCACCCAGAAGAACAATCTACAACATCAAATTAGTCGGATACCTTAAAGATCTTTGTTCAGTACAAACATAATTAAATGAAAGGGTTCATATCCAAATCAGTGTTTGTCTTAAAAGAACATTGCTTTGGAGCTCACCTGCTCAGGCTTATGAGCCACTAGTGGAATAAAGGCTTCGGGTTCAGTTGCCATGGCACATTCATCAATGATGATCTGTTTGAAGTCGAGGACTTTGGCTAAGGTAGGGTGCGAGGCTGCTGTGCAAGTGCACAAGATGACATCGTGCCGCAATAATTCATGTTTTCGAGCCTTTTGGAGGGTGTCTTTGTAGCTTTAAAAAAAGTTTTTTACATTAAATTATCTTTTCATTTCTATGAAATTGTGTCAAAATAATTTCTAACAAACATGAAACAATAACAGAATCAAAAAGAGATTTGAAGTTACAGAGCCATACATACAGTTTTTTTTCTTCGCTGGTGAATTTATCTCCTCTTCTAATTTTCATATCAAACGCTAATATTTGTGTGGAATATGGGTTGGCATCCTTTCGAATCACATGGTGTAGTGCAATGGAACTAATAATACAACAACACATCTGTTAGTGGGAAAGCCAGTTTTAGACACATATTACATTTGAAGTTAGTATCTACACTCGAATAAGTGACAGAAGGACAGTATTTGGCAAATACCTGAGCTCTGTGTTGGGTTTTTCGCCTCTTTTAGAATTGCGTGACAGCTTCAGGTTGCAATCTGGGTAAGGAAATTCCAACATTTCCACCTGATCACTGTAGACTCTGAGAGGTCTAAGTTGATTTTGGAGTTTGAGGAGATGACCTGCAACACATTCATAAAAAGTTTACATTGCAGTAATCCTTGTTCAGGTAATGACTTGTGTAACTCCTGATTCTAGGGCCCTGTGAAATCTGTTTTATTTTTTACTAAATTCCTTTTTTTTTTTTTTTTTTTTAATTACATTTGATTTCTTTCCAAATTACATTTTTATTTCTTTCCAAATTACATTTTTTCCATTAAAATTTTTCTAGATTCAGTTTTTTTTTTGAATTTTTCTCGACTCTTTTTTTAATAGTTAAATTAAAGTTTATTAATCAAAAAGCATGTGTAATTAATTTAACCCATTAAACTTATACATTTTCACATTGATTTAATAAAAGTTTAACAAAAATTACATGTTAAGGCTCTGTGAAATACCAAATTCTGTATTTTAACATCTAATTATTTGAATGCATAAAACAACATAATTTATATAAAAAAAATTAATAATAATAATTATAAAGTAGCTTTATGATTTTTTTCTCCTCAGAAATTCTGTGTATTGGACATTTTCTGGTTATCAAATGAAGGCAAAAAACATTAATTTGATTTATCTTTTAATTATTGAAAATTAAGCAAACTTTATTTTTGGGTAAACAAAGGGGATGAACTATTAAAAACATGGAAGAAATTTTGTGTACCGGTAATTATTTCTTAAAAAATAACGTTTGTTTCATTTTAGTAGTAATAATAGGCTATGTACATTTTACTGAAAAATAGACTTCAAATCAAACCAGACTTTTATTTTGACGGGTTGCCGTGAATAGCTTTACAATTCTGTCTATGTGATATGACTCTAGTTTACTCAAATCAAACGGTCAACTTCTCATTAAGTGATTCTCAGCTGTTCTGGAGATGTTGTTCATGTGTTTAGGTTCTCATTTACAGAGATAGCAGACGCTGAAAACACTGCGAGCGTTACGAGCCCTTTAGTAACGTTATACGTGTAGTAAATGAAAAGGTGCGTCTGCGCCATTCATTTAAAAGAGATGCGCAGAACATGCAGGATTCATATTTCAATTGACTTCTGGGGCTTAATAATTAGATACTAGACCATATTGCGATTTGATTTAAGTGAAATGATCTACTTTTGATTCATTTATTCAAGATGTGAAAAAATCTGTGTCATTCAGTGTTAAACTGTGAATTCTGTTTTTATGACTGGATTCCACTATTCCGTCAATGTTTTCCACATCACAGAAATCATGAGGCCCTATGGTTCACTAGAGGGACCTAACTGATGAAATGGATAATAATAGGCTATACAGAAAATTTACCTGCGACCACATCAACAGATTTATTTGAGGGGCCACAGTACAGAACAGCTCTCTTCTTCTGTGAATTGGTGTCAGGAAGCTGTTGGCTATTCTTGAGAAACCAGTATACAATATGGACACCAACAACAGTTTTTCCAGTCCCTGTGGAAATGCACAACAATAATATAAATGGAAGGAATGGCAATTACAATAGCTTCAGGCCAAAGAAAGTCAAAAAATATTTCTCACCTGGTGGTCCTTGGATAAGAGTGAATGGGTTTGTCAATGCTTCTCTTATAGCTTTGCACTGACTGTTGTTTAGATGGGAAAACCCAGAAGGGAGATAACTGTCGATCTCAAATCTGGCTGGAATCTGCTTCGAAATGTTGCATCCTTTGAGGAAATACAGTGTTAAACAAAGTGAAACTGCATTTTAAGGTATCATTTTTTAAAAGATGGCCAGTAAATCATTAATTTTGATAGTAGAGCTTGGAATATAGCCATGCAAAACTTTATAAAGAGTCAGTAAAAGTCAAACTGTTGTACCTCCTTCAGAGTGGATTTTCCTTCCCATGGCGATATTTTTAACAAGATTGTTGGCTTTGGTTAGACTGGTAATTGCATCCTCTTTGCGCCTACAAATGAAATAAAAAAGCATAAAAATTAATGAAGCATACATAGGCCTATATTTTTTGAAGATGTTATCATAATCTAAGGATACACATAAAACAACACAGTGTACACAAATAGGACATTTTTAATAAGATATGGTGTTTATCATTTGTAGACTTACACATCTGGCAGAAGCTTTGTAATCAGCTCCAGAGTAAATCTTGTCCTCTCGCAGAATATGGCTTCTGGAATATTTGTCATAGGCGTGTGGTTAATCTGAAAATCAATTTGTAAATTCTTGGGTTCTTTGGAGTCAATTTCTTCAACTTTTGTAACTATGCCATGGGCCACCCAAGTGATAGAAGGAATATCCATGAGAGCTGTGCACTGAGCGTTTTCCAGAAAGGGGCTCTGACTTTGCTGAATCTTAGTTCGAATGCAGAGGAAACTGTTCTTAAGGTCACATTCAATAGACCACTGAGATTTTTTGTCAAGTGGAAGGAGAAAAAAACCCTCAAGCTTCTTTTGAAGAGAGGTTTTCCATTTCAAAACTGCATCTTCAATAATAATACTCTCATTTTCAGACACAGCATTGGAGGCTGACTCCATTTCACTCAAAGGTTTCCATATTGCCTGATAATCCATGTACGAGTTGTATGAATTCCTTGATGAGTGGAATGCATATTTTGAAAAACACTTGATTGGATCTTTCACATGCTCCAAACAAATCTCAAATTTTGGATGCACAACAAACAGCTGAATTGCTGGTGTCATTAATCCTCGAGCAGTGGCTGAACCTAGTTGTACCTCGACCACCTCACCTGGCTTTATTCTCAGCAAAAGTTCAGCATAATGCTCGGCATGCATGGGATCAGATTTTTTGGAAATTTTAGCATTTCTCAGTCTTTCCTGGGATTGTCTTGCATGGACTTTTGAGCTGGCATCAAGCTTCTCAATCAGTGGAAACAATATTTCCCAATCTTCTTCTCTAAGAGCATCTGCTATGCATTTCCAGGTCTTTGTAGAGACATAGGCCATGACTGAGTTTGGATTTTGTTGTTTCACTTCAGCAAGGATGTGAGGATTGGAAAAAGAATATATCCTTCGCACCCATTTCAAGATCACGCAGTTGTTGGTTTCATCAAACTCTGGTTGATCTGCCAACTGAAGATCCCTGTACATAATGTCTAAGTTTTCTGATATAGAGGTTCTGTTAAGTGGGAAGGATAATCTGAAGTTTGTCCCTGACTGATTGAGTTCCACAATGTATGCCACCTTCTTTTCGCTTTGGTTTGAGAGTTTTAATGCAAAATGTAGAGCATTCACTTTCTTGTCATATGCTGACTGTTGGGCATTTTTCCTGGAAAATTCCATACAAGACAGGTCAATGTCATGAGCTGTGTACCTAACATTGGTCTTGTCAATCACAGAATGAAGAAGGCGCTGCACAATAACATCTATATATCGGCGGACTGGAGATGAGGCCCAAGTATAGCTGTCAAGGTCTAAATCATAGTGCCCAATTCTAGAAACATGTGTCGAGTTTGATCGTAGAATACATGCTTTGTGACACAGTTTTGTAAATGCCGTAGCAAAAGGAAGAAGTTGGGGGTGAATCTCATCAGTTGCAATGAAGTCAATTAATTTGTAGACATTTTTCTCCTCTGCTGCTGTCTTCAAGCATCTCAAAACAGATTTTAATATGGGTATGGTTTCAGAATCAGAAATCTCAGCCTGGTGGTTTGGCATGGCTGTGTGGTTGATCAAACATTGGTTATTCAGTTCAGGAGACACGTATACACTCTCAAGAGCTCTACTTGAGAAGCGAACAGATAGTGGAATCAAGGAAGCATTTTTGTCAAAAAGGTCAATAAGCTTTTCCCTTTGTGGCCTGTCCTGGCATCTCAGTGGAGTTATGGTCCTTGTTGTTTCATCAGACAGAAGGCGTTCAGCAACTGTGTGGTTAAACATGACCATCAGCTCTTCCACCATTAGGTGAGATCGCCTTCTTCCGAGAGTCACATCCTCGTCTGGCATTTTGTAGCACCAGTCGTCCTGTTTTCTGTATCTCCTGTGAACCTCAGCAAAGTTCCATGCTTTCAAAAGGCACATTTCAAGCAGGTCATAATGCTGACGATTGTTTTCAAGGATGTCCTCAGCTTCATCATACGAAAATTTCCTGTTGGAGTGAATGACAGACTTGCAAATTAATCTTTTCTTTATGCAGTTTGTCTTAGCATCCACTTGTATTATCAAGGAGATTGCTCGTCTGTCATGATTAGGTATCAAACTGAAGAAATTGGCACTCAGTTCTTTAGGGAGCATGTGTATTGGCTCCTTTCCACGTGTATAGAATGAAGTACACAGCTGTTTTGCATATTCGTCCAGTTCACTGCCTTTAGCCAGAAAGCTAGCAACATCAGAAATGTGAACTCCTATTTCATAGCACTCACCTAAATCCCGTACACTGATTGCATCATCAAGGTCTTGTGAATCAGCAGGATCAATGGTGAATGTTGGGAGCATGCGAAAATCTCTTCGTCTGTCTTCAAATAAATTAAGACTTTGAAAGTCTTGCATCTGTGTTTCTAAAGATGAAGAAAGTGTCCTTCTCAACTGAAACTCTATGCTGAGTACATTCAATCCATCATCTAAACATGTTATTTCTGGAAACACCCCGACAGCAATGCCTAAGGGGTATCGGAAAAATTTCCCCCACTTAAGGACTTTGACAACAAAGAGATATTTTCTGTGTGTGTCCACATTTATCTTGATAAATGTAATTTTATGGGTCGTAGGATTTCTTACAGCAATGTGGTTTGGTTTGTCTTTCCAAAATGGTGTGTGGATTTTGGAGATACATTTGTTGATAGGTATCATCACTTGACGGTCATGTCTTTCAAGTGTGCAGACAAATTCTTTGACAGTATCCGCACTTTCCAGGATTTTGATTACTTTCCCCATGGGAGGATTTGATTTCTCATCCAGGATCTCCACTGTTACCTTGTCTCCAGGAAATGCCTGTCCAATGTTTTTTCTGCCCTTGATCTCGATTCTAATGGAGGGCTCGTCAAGTGGTTTAGCATAAGCTCGATCAAAACTCTCCATGACCAGCTCACAACATTTTGTAGAGTTAGTTAACAATTGCTCTTCATCTTCTTCTGTAATTTGGTTGTTCACACTACTGACAGATTGCACATTTTGAAAAACTGGAAACAAGCCTTCCTCTGTTAATACAATGTTGATGTTTTTGCTTTCATCAAGAAGCTCTTGAAGTATCGGGTCTTCAGTGTCTGATATTTCAGATGTAGTTGATTCACTATCGCTGTTCTCTTCATCCTCACTTCTGCAGAGCTCAGATATCTCAAGGAGGTCTTGTTTCAAAGAATCCAAGTTAAAGTCATGGGCACTTCCCTTGTTGATGCAATCCTCTATGTATGATCTCCATAGTCTCCAGCATGTACCGAACTGATGGCAAGAAAGTGCAGCTGCATCTCCAACAACAAATATTTGAGACTGGGCTCTTGTCATAACTGTGTTCAGCACTCGCATGTCACTGAAAAACTCAAGACAGGTCCGGTCTGTCTCCAATAAGCTGTCCTTGGTGTGCACAGTGGAAATCACTATTACTCTGAACTGTTTTCCTGAAAAATATGTGTTCTGTTAATCACATGCATTGATACTAGTGTGTTTGGCATAATATTGCACTTGAGTAATGCGTAATTTTCACCTTGCACATTTTCGGCATTCTCTACAGTGAAACGGGGAAGTCTAAGCTGACGCAGTCTTTGCCTTATTTCCAATACCTGAAACACAAAAGAGGCAAAAGCATCTGGTATAAACACACTGACATAAATTTGATACAATAACAGGATGCTATTGATAAATGCATAATATAAATCTCAGTAGGTTTGATACCTGTCTTCCTTGAGATAGGACACAGACTGATTCTGGATCTTTTTCACCCCATTCTTGAGGCCATTCCTCCATTATTCCTTGCACAATGTCAACGACACTTAGAATTTGTTCTGCATTGAACCAGGACATGCTTGTTGGGTCCAAACAGCATTCCCCTCTTACATGATAGAACTGCAAGGCATATTGCTGTGGATGTGGAGGCACATCTCCTCTAGCCTTGATCACATCACTCTTTCCCACATAAAAATGTGTTGATACAAAATCCACGATGTCCTTTGTGGAGCGGTAGTTTTCATTGAAAATTATTCGGCTTTGTTTGGCAACATCACTGTTTTCAGCTTGGTAGTAATAGAAGAGGCGATTGAGCAGGGTTTGTTCTGACCATTTGTCTTGTCTCACAGAGAAGAGCTTGGGTCCCATCTGCATGTGATCTCCTGCTAAAACAACACGTGTATTTTTACCTGCTATGCTCAGTGCCATAAGAGCCTCACACTCCAACATCTGAGAAGCTTCATCGATCAGAATGTGACTGAAGTAGTTTTCAGGCAGCTTCATGTCATGGAAGAAACGCGCTAGTGAAGTTGTAGTTATAACGATTCTTACGGAATCTAAAACAGCTTTGTCAGGAAACTCAAAATGATTGCCATCTCTGGAAAAATGGCAGTACTGTAGAGTGATGTGATCAGTGGATCTGGGATTGCTTTCCTTTGCCTTGATTCTCAGAGGTTTCGCTTCATGATTAACAGTTGCATAGTCATGAAAATGACCATTTACATAAAGATCAGCAGAACTGTATCAAGAAAAAAAGAGAGAATTATCTGTAGCTTACAATGACTGCATTAAGCAATTACATTAGCAGACAAATTCATTCCAAAATGGCACTACCTTTAATGTATGCATTATATCTGTTTATGCATTATCTAGTAATTAAATCTAGTGTTTCAGCACAAGGAATGCAATTTAAAAACAAATGCATAAAGGCCATATTTTGCTTAACTTGTTAATGTGTTGGTAATTTGGCAGGTTTAGGACAGCCGCGAACAGCTTACTCCCAAAGCTTTCGATATTCTTCATTTTCTGTGCCGTGGTTAGTTTGCAGTAGTAACAGAAATAAAGTTTAATTTTAAAACAGATTTTTACCTTTTATGGCCAAGTTTTTCCTAACCTAATTAAACATATGCATCATCTTTTGTGTAAAATTCTTACATTTAATCAGTAAATTCAAATAGTAAGACACTACTGGTCTGTTACCAATCAAATTAAATCAGTATCAAAAAAAGTTGTGTGTGCAATGCAGAGGTGAATGAAGTAGCATTTAGATGCATTTAAACAAACCGTTTAATGCAGGTCGTGAATGCATTTAATCTGCAGTTTCAAATGCATAATGAATGTTTTGATATAAATAAACAAAACGTTAAATACTGATATTTGAAATGATTGGGGGGGGGGTATACTTTATAACTTAAAAACCTAAAATCATTGAGTCATTTCTTCAACCGATTTGTTAAAACTTAACTTATTGTTTATTGAGCTGTTTGCACATTTGCAATTGTGCTGATATTTGGAAAAAAAACATCACTCTTTGTGTGATATTAATTATATCAGATGATATAAATATAAAAGACATATGGGGCCATTTTTGGGGAATTCTAAATATTTTAATAAACTAAAACACAATGAAGGTGTGAACTCTAAATGTGCTTGCGCAATACTCTAACCTATATCATGTACAGTAGTTTATGCATGCACTCTCTTGGTGTGTTTTTGTTTGGATTTTGCGATATACTTGATAAAGTCAAATCGCATATCAATAAAACAACAATTACGATATTATTGTAGATATATATATTGCACACCCCTATTCTGAGCTGGACGTTTCAGGAGGATGACCTACTTCTGTGGAGCAGTACTCTGAATTGCCAATGAATTGTAATGCCTTACCTATTTGTGTGTGTGCAAATCAAGATTTTGTTTTGTGGTTTCTGCACAAGAACCTGCGCCATCTTGGCAAGGGTTCGAGTTTTCCCTGTTCCAAAAGGTCCATATATCAACAACGGTGGGATGCTGCATCTGTTGTCTGTTACACTCATAACAAAGTTCATTGCTGCTTGCTGCTTCTCATTTAACTGTCCTGTATCTGACTGGGAGGAAATACAGAAGTTGCTGTTTTTCAGATCAGGTAAGACTTTGTCTAAGGCGGGGAGATCGTCAATGGCCTTGTGCATTTCGCAGAACCATAGACGATTTAACTGGAAATGGACTTCCATCTCACACTGCTGTCCTTTCTGCAGATTCAGATCAGTGCAGCATTCTTTGGAAAGCTGCAAAATTACTTGCGTCTCAGTGGCAGCATCTTTCAGAAATTCAGCTTCATATGTAGGGCCGAGGTAATCATTATTTTTCACAACACGAACAAGAGAAGTGATAGCATGTCTTTTCACTATGAAACCTTGAGGAGTATCAGGAGTGAGTGGATGAGACAGAGGCACAGCAGCAAGAAGAGCTTCTGGATAAGCGCATTTCAATCCAAACCTGTCATCAGTCAGGTATTTTTCCAACTGCGCTGTCCCTCGTAGATTCAGACTGGAAATGTTTTTGGGAAAGAGAGAGTACATTAGAATTGTTATAAATTGTCAAGTATTTGGTTTAGACCTAAGAAACATAAATACCAGCTAAGCCGTTCACCAACTACTTTTTCCTCTTGATATAAAAAATTGTGCATGTTGTGTTTGTAATTTTCATGGTTAATTGGACTGGTCATCTGATCAATGGAGATGAGTTGGTATCTGTTTAGCAGCTCTCTCTCTGCCTCTTCTCTTTTAACAAAAGGAATGATTTCCAAGCTTTCCTTATTCCAGGGCTCAAGATTACTGACAGTCTCTTGTCTTTCTAGTGGAAACTCAGGTTCTGGGCCCTTACATTCATCCTCTCCAACCCTGACCTTGAGTTTCTGACGCAGGATGGGTCTGGTGTTGAAGTCAAACACTACCCATTGCTCATAAAGTCCTGGTTGGTCAGATTTGAAGGACACTGGGATTTCATACTCTGCAGAAACAAATCACAATAACTTAGTAAAAGCATGACCTAAAGTTTCTTTTTGGGTTTTGTAAGAAATATTCAGTCTTCACCTGTTTGGTTCTTTTTAAACCAATCACTATTGGAATATGACCGTTCCTCATTGGGGTCTTTGCTGAGACTATATTTCGCCCCCAGTTCCCGTTTGAGTAAAGCAATCACTTCTAGAGGTTCCTGAAAGGTTTTAAGTTCAATTGAAAGTAAAGATTAATGTAACATAGTTACATCTGTCTAAACATGTTTAGGGACAGAAACTGGATTATTCATCATACATTTCTCCCAACATGTAAACAACATATACACTTTGGAATTTAAAAATTGCTAATAATTCTTATAACTAATCGTAAGAGTATAGTATTATTAGAAGTTGTATCTTTTATACTGTAACTAAAACAACCCTATCAAAAAACGTCTGTTAATGTACAAACCTTAGAAATAATGGTAAAATTCCATGTACACTGTATTCCCTTTTTCCTTACATAGACACTGTCTAAATCTGGGTCACAGGTGATAACAACATCAGGAAGGGTGTCACTGACCTGCAGGAATATAGTTACGACATTGTAAAAGGTAAATATGTACAATAAAAATCAAGCTTTGGTTATATAAATAAAAAAATAACATGGGCCAAGAAAATTATATATAATGTATCAACTAGGTATACAAGAAGCTAAATTAAATGCAAGTAGCAATGCAAAGATCAGAGATACAAATGTAAACATTTGGGATACTGTCCCATAGTGAGTGTCTTACTCAATGTACCACTAATGATGTTATATTGTTTATTACTTACAATCATTTTCTTGTCATTGCTGTGTCTGTATTCATCCAACAGTCTGTCCTGATAGGACAGTAGGCCCATCTCGTCTACATCCCTGACTCTTTTCCGTGAAGCCTTGAATCTTTTTTGCCATTCACTAAGTTCCTCTTTACTGTGAGCCTTTGTGCAGTTATCGCCATACTCGCACAGCAGGGATCTATGGGAGAACGTTTTATAGGCTGCTTTGACTTACTTGGACACAAGCAAACATCTAATGCCATGTCACACTTCGCATAAATACCTTTCACACAATTTCAGGTCCTTGTATGTTGGTGGTGGATCACGGTACTTCCAAGTCGGAGAAGTATCTTCAAAGACCAGTCTCCTGTGCTTCACAGTGAAACAGTGGTTCATCAGTTCCTCATCATTTGGGATGTGGACCTGGCACAATGTGCAGTCAAACTCGCCTCTTTTCTGCACTGTCCTTTGGTTTTGTTTTATCAATTTCACAAGCTTAGGAATTGTGAGGTTTTCATCCTTCATGACGTTCCACAGCGCTGCTTCTTCTGAGCTCCTAGCGAAGGAACATTTCTTTCCATGTTCGGTGCATCCAACATCTTCAGTGAAGTGCCAGCAAACAACATATTTGTATGGTTTGGGAAATTGTGGCAGGGGGGCAACGGGCCTCCACGATGAATTGTTACCTTTCTGCTTGATCAGTAAGATGTTTTCTGAGCAGTAATGGCTGTTCTCCTTGTAGGTGTATGAAATCTCATTGTGTTTTTTACAGCACTTATCACATCTGACACACAGCTTGTGTGACTCTAGTAATGTTTGAAGATTATGATGATTCCCCACAGAAGCCATGATTTAAGAGATATGAAATTCCTGCAAAAAGAAATGGTTTGCAATTACAGGTCCATTTACAATTTATTTTTTTCCATTGTTTTTGTTCTCTTGAGGAAAAGTAAAGGAGTAAAAAGTTTATTAAAAACTACAAACTCATAGAAAAATCCCCATAAAAGCACAAACCCATAGAAAAATCTCAAGGGACTTAAGTGAATTAGTCTTCTGGGTTTTGACGTCATGGTTGTAGCACTCTATCACACATAGTAATATAAATCAATAACTTTTTTAGCCTTCAGACTAAATAAACTTCAGCTGTAGAAAACATATCTTTTCATACGGTGCAGGTGTAGTAATTGAAAATTATTTACCTGCCACCTTTACATTTCAAGGAGAGTGCAATAAGCACAATGCACATAACTATTTCATATATGTATTTAAGCATATAAACTACAGATTAAAGTATACAATGATTATATATACATATATTATAATGTTATTATAAGGCTATAACAATGTTTTCAGGTCACCTTCTCCGAAAGAGTTCACCCAAATGAGATTATGTAATGATTTAATGATCTGTGTAATAAAAGTTCAGAATGAGATACTTGGTCACCTTTGACTGAGTTGAATACAGTAATTAGCCAGCTTTTGAATTCCACAGATTGTGTAATGTAATTTAATGATCTTAGCTTAATTAACTATTTAATACTAAATAATAAACTGTTCATTAAATAATTAGGTAACATGAATTAGTAACGCACAGCATTATCTTACCTTCATATTTTCCTTGCCATCCCAATGGTTTTCTCATATGTCATGATCTTCCTGTAACACTGGATGTTTCAGCCGATCTCAGTGTCATGTGCACCTCGAGGCATTTAAACCATTTATAGAGATGTTGCTGAGCGACGCCGTATAAGCCCCTCCCCTAGAATTAAATAAGTTTCATTTTCCAGGAGCGTGTGCTTGTACAGAACAGTGCAAACACAGTTTCACCTTTCAGTTTCAATACTGATGAAATCTACAGGAAACAGACAGAGCTGCTACAAACAAAACCACACAAAAAAACAACAACCTTTAATGTTCCTGTTAGATTTTTAGAATATAAACACCAATTTCAGCATACATCAGTTTATTCTTTTATGTTTTTGCGATCATTCAGACAATATTGGAAATGAATATGCTAGCATGAACCATGCATTTTTTAACCATGACTGAACAAATTAGTTTTGTTTTCCCCAATGCACAACCTTAAAATGTTCCTGAAATGTTTCAGAATGGGTCTTTTCTACTAATACAAAGAATGTGCTTTATCCTGTATTTAAATTTTTTTTTTTAACAAGAGTAAACTTTTTTAGGGAAAACAAAACAGATGCACATTAAAGGAACAGCATTGTTATGTGGGGTTCACCCGTTTAATTTGGAACATTGTTCCAAAGCTGGAGTCGTTCAAAATGATTCTCTGTAACACACGGCGTAAGATGTAGCTGATGTGCCCCTATTTTCTATTCTGAGCATTGCTTAGAAAAACAAAAACAGCTTATCGCACGTGACCGAAGATGCCCGAGGTGATTACAGACGAATACAAATTATTAAACAAATCAGGTGAATGAAACTGCTTCCATTGGTACCTTAAGGACTGAAGTTTTGCATATTTGAAACATAAATATTTATGTTACCACCTAACCACTCCCATTCAGTGCCATTTTAGTCAAGTTATGTAAATTTTGGACAAACAAAACTGGTTGACGTCATAGCTGTATATCCTGTTGTCCCTTATTTTTTCTGCTTCTGACTTAAGGACTCAGGAATGTCATAATTGTGTGTACTTTTAAATGTTTTCAGATCCACCTACCTACAACAACACAGATGACACACACACACACACACACGTACACACACACACACACGCAGGAGTATGTGAGCAAACAAAACAGCTTCAGTTCCATTTGTCTGCAATTTTCCATCGCACTCTGGCCAAAGTTTGTCATGACACGTACACAAACACACCCTCATTTCACTCAGCTTTAATGACTCATTTGGCAGTACTTCATTGCATACGAGTCTTATCAACAGCAATAAAAGTCCTAATGGTTTAGAAACCATTCAGAAACTACTGCTCCAGTAACTTCCATATTCAATACCTGATCAGAAACCAAAAAAACTTGCAAGAGACAGAACTTCACAGTCCCTCAGGAGACACTAAACTGCTATAGAGGGTGATAAATAACAATCAAGTAATCCTGATGTGTTGCCAACATAAATAATCCATTGGATGCTTTCCGAGATTCCATCGATTGCAAAAATGACAGACACCTTCTTACGAACTTGTTATGCTTTAATTTGATTTTAAATGGTTTTCAGTAATCAGTTAGCAGCATACAGCTTAGACGTTTCTCTTTCAGGTCACTGTAAACAAACCAACAAATCTGAGTCAGCGACCCTTGAAATGCACCAACGTGAATGAATCATACCCTATAAAGTGCAGTGTATATGTTGACACAGTCACGTTTTTTACTTTTGTGAGATTCTGCTCTGCTCTGCCATTGCTGGTTACACATTAAGATATGCTTTGACAGTATCATGATGGTTTTAGTTCACTTACTGGTTTGGCTGGTTTTCAGCAACAACAACCCTCTTAATCACTTGTGTCAATAACATATCATTAATGCCAATCTGAAAACAAGTCTTAAGCTGGTCTAAGTTGTAGGTTTTTTGTCAGGTGGAAGAAAAACTTCATGGTCAAAAGTATGTGGACACCTCTTTGCAATAAATGCGTTTGGCTAGTCAAATAATTACAGATCCCAACGGTACTCTCTACAGTGATTGTTCAACAGCTTTGGGTGACGCTTTTCTGCCAAGTAGGGCATGTTTCTTCCTGGATCAACCTCAGCCAATCAGATTCTAAGGAATAAGAAGTAACTTGAACTACAAAAGTAAAGGTTGTGTTTAGGGTAAGTGATATGACTTCTTCATAACAGAAGATGTTGATTTGGGAACATCGCACAAGTTAAGGTCCACCAAGAAAGGTCAAAGATTTTCACACATCCTACACAAAGTGCAAACCTATATACCTTTGGAATGAACTTGGACACCGAACTAGACTTAATGAAGAACAAACTGCCCATTAAAGCCCATGCTTCTCAAATTAAACAATCAACAAACACATATGGCTGTGGTGTTAGGATGCTCACATACTTTTGTCCATGTAATTGTTTGTGGGATACTGTTATATGCTCTTATTGATAAGGTAAACTGATAAGGTGAGTTTGATTCTCCAAATGGACATCTCACAGCTCTGGGGTCAAAGAGAGTGTCCTTAGCCAGAGAGGTCAGTGTGAAGTTCCTTATTCTTACGGACTTCTGCAGCGTGAAGCTCCTAACAAAGAAAAGAGAGACAGAATATTAAACATCCAATAAATAAGAACGGTTCTGTAGCCACCAGGAAGGAGAAAGAACTACTTCTCTTTTTTACTGACAGTAAAGTACAGCTGTAAGCTTGTTACTTGTTGCAATAGGAACTGTGTTAAAAAAAGAATAGAAAATTTAATTTCCGTTTTTCCATTGCACAAACAGTCACAAAAGCCAAAGTCATTGGTTCAGTTCAAAGGTAATGCATGAACTGATAGCATTGAATGCAAGTAATAAAGGTAGTTTTCAAAGGTGTCAGACAAATGCATAATGTAAAATGCATTTAATTTGCCATGGATTTTGGCAAACTGCTTCACAACACAATTTCAAGGAGGCTTTTTGAACGGGATGTTGGAGGCTGAGGATGATGATGACGGGGCAACCACACTCATATTTCCTATGGAATAATACACTGATAAATCATTCACAGTAGAACCAGGAACTTGTATTACACGTTCCTTCATGAAAACACAAACCAGACAGACTCACCTTCTCTCTCAGACGCTGCTTGAGAGCACCGAGCCGGGCCATGCGATTTTCTTGGATCAGCTCCATTTTGTGGTGGAGTTTCTCCTCAGTCATCTTGCTGTAGTTGTTGTTGACCTCCTGGGCCTTGGTGAGCACCTCCTTCTCACGCTCCCGTTTATCCGCCAACTGCTTCAGCACCTGCTTCTCCTGAGACTACAGAAAGAAGTGCAGAAAGGTGATGACAATTTTAATGTGAGACAGTGAAGACATTTTTTTCTGACATTCAATAACTGCAGAGAAAAAAGATGCCAGAAAGTGGGAAAAGTCATGAAAACAGCAAGAGGACTCAATTTTGTATTGTTTTGCTAATTTTTTCAGCAACAGATTCATACAAAGGTTTCTGTGCATGACAAATTTCAAGAATGGCAAATATGAACATATACAAGCACCTTTAAGATTCTCAGTTACACATGTGCTTTTGCTTTTAGAACGTTTTTCAATAGTTGAATGCATCTGCTAAATAATTAAATGTTATTTTAGTCAGCTGCATCCTGTGGACTAACTCTACCAGAACAAGATGGAACTGTCCAAAAAGCATGGGAAAGCCAATACCTTTTACAAGTTTATGTACAGTGCTTTTTATCTACAGATTAAATAATGAAGTGATATTTAATGGCATCATCATCTTACCTTCCGTCTCTCCTCGGCGGCCTCCAGCCTCCTCTGTAGTTCCCCCAGGGAAGGCTCTTTCTTCTGGGGAGGCAGCGCCAGAGTCTGGGGTCTCTCTGGAGATGGCTCAGTTGGACTCTTCAGGATGACCTCAAACGCCTGACCAGAAGCTCGTTTATCCAGCGACTTCACCTCCATATCTGAAGAAAGGTTGATGGGGACAATGAATGTGATGCATAGACTTTCTCATAGTAAGGCCTTCAATCATTGGCCGTCTGGCTGATGATGTTCCTACCTTCAAACTGACCAAAGGTGTTGGGAAGAGGCTGGGAATACAAACAAGAGCAGAGGAGAGACAACACCGACATCTCTCTAAGCTTCTCAGAGTAGGCTGCAAAAGAAAGAAATGTTATATGAATACGGTAAATATGACAGCAAATCAGTGATGCAAATGCATGTGGTGAACTTACCAGAACTTTACATGCAATGCAAAAGTATAGACACCTTTGGTCTACAACATGCTATGCTTTTATACACCCGTTATTACCTAGCATAACTCCAGTCCAGTTTATATATTTTATATTGTTTCTCAAGTACGTGTATCTTGCTTTAAGAATCTTTTAGACATCTACACTGAAAACAAGAATATAATGAGGACGATTGTCACTTTTTGTCTTTGTTTTTGTAAAATGATTTTAAGAGTAATGGAGATTGGTTGCAAGTTTTGCTAATACAACTTATCTTTACCTGTTTTCATAAAACCTGCAGGAACCCTGAAAAAAAATTAGTACGTTTTGAAATGTCTACTGATAACATGACTAAAATAATTGCATTTATAATGGGAAGTGTGCTGTTATTGGTAAAAGGAAGGTCGATTCTGTATTACGGCAAAATCTTACTCAATCAGATGTACAGTCATGACCAAAAGTTTTGGAAGTGACGTGAATTTTGTTTTGCAAAGTTTACTGCTTCAGTGTCTGTAGATTATTTTTCCATGTTTCTATGGGATACTGAAAAACAATGATAAACATGTCATATGTTTTAAAGGCTTTTATTGGCAAAAAAATATACATATGAGTCAGTATTTCCAGTGTTGATCCTTGTTCTTCATAACCTCTGCAATTTGCTCTAGCATGCTGGAAATTAGCTTCTAGGCCAAATCCTGACTGATGGCCATCCATTCTTGCCTTATTAGTTCTCCGAGTTGATCACAACACGTGTGCTTCTGCTTGTCCACTCGCCTTTTGAGGACTGACCATAGGTTCTCTTTGGGTTTGAGATCTGGGGAGTTGCCTGGCCATGGATCAAAAATTTCATCTTGATCTTTGAGCCACTTCTTTATCACTCTTGCTTTGCCACGACTTTAGAGTTGTTTCCCTAAACTGACCTTTATTGCTTCATGAAATATTTTTAAAAGGCTATGCAAATGCATAAATGCAAGAATGCCCCAGTCAACACACTAGGCATCAAAACTCAAACCCCACCCTCATGCATTATTGATCCGATTACTGAACCATGTGAGCAAAACCGTGAGTTTGTGTGAATGTGAACTCTGTGTCATGATAATCACACAATGCACCTCAATAAAAAAACATGGTATGAGGAAATGCATGCATGCAAAAGGGACTGGAGTAAACATTAGTCTTTACTAAAGTAGCTAATGGTGTATTTTAATTATTCCTCTAAGTGTGCATCAGAGCACGTTCATTTATCACCCATGAGCTCAAAATAAAGGTCACTTTGCAATAACTCGAAGCTAAAGAATCTAACTCAAATCCTGCTTTTTCTGCTGGACATTTGAGCAAACCACACAATATAAAGTGCATAATTTACTCCTGTTATTTCTGTATGATCTACATCTAATTCAGACCAACACAAAGCAAACTAATTGCACCAGTGTTGCAGAGCTGTTCCAGTCTTTGGCTCCTCAAGGTTTGTTTTAAGGTCTCATCAAAGTCAACATGAGACTACATAGACGACTGATTCCCAAAATATCCTGCCTGTATGTGTTTAATTTGATCCACACTTCACATCTTTAATATTGCGCCACATTTTGCAGCACCGCTACCCTCCAAATGAACCTGTGTTTTTATAGCGCAGCATCTGCAGTGTTCAGCATCAGCGCACAATAACAAACAGAAACAGCCTTTATTAAATGGATCGCTTCATTAATGATCTCATCTCTTAGAATAGTGTGTGCATGGATGACAAAGGACATATTCACCAGTGCTAATGTCATGTTAAAAGAAGTGATTCAGCAGTGTGTCATGCAATCTCTCGCAATGCAGGAATCTCCCCATTCTCTCAGCGTCCTTCCTACAGAGATACAGATTATTCTGGGTCTTACCTGAAACTGTGCTGTCCATCGCACTGTCGGAGGACGGATGGATGCTGAGCGGAGTGAAGCGCTGAAGGAGTGACGCAGTGGTCTGTATTATCAGAGGAACGATGGATGGAATGTGGAGGGAGAGAGAAAGGGAGGGAGGAGGAGGAGGTGAAGGTGGAGAGGACGAGAGAAATCGAGAAACGGCATTGCTGATAAACCAGCAATTTTGTCAGATCAAGATATAAATTGAGGAAAAAAAGATTTAAATAATGATATTGTGCCATTGTCTCGGAAACAAGCTATTTTTGCTGCTTGCATACACCTTCGAAAATAATTTTATATTTTGGCATAACACTAAAAATGATTAAGTCATTTGGGATGAGAAAAGTTCATGCAGCATCTGTTTGCTTGTTTCGATATTTCGTTGCATTTTGTATGTGCATTGTATACTTTTTGGGTTGCTGTATCTGGTAAATGCTTCTAGATATAGTTGTCTGTTTAAAATTTGTATTTGTATATCTTTGGTACGGTTGATGAGGTTTTGAAGAAATTAATACATCGTTGACAAGACTAAAGATGCATTGGGTTCAGCTGGACAACATTTATTCATTTTCCAATCAGCTATTGGTGACACTTGCAATCCTGATATATTTTGTATGCCTTTTCACATGCTGCTATGCAATTACTTACTAGGCTAAATTAGTCTAATAAGTCGAATAAGTCTTTAATGTAAAAAACATCTTATTGATGTTTTTATCTTGAAAAAAAATAAAAATAAATAATAATATATATATATATATATATATATATATATATATATATATATATATATAAAATAAAAAAACTTAAAAAATAAAAAGTCAGGAACATTTTTTTTTTTTTTTTTATATTTGCAATGGAGTGAAAAATGTTAATTCAAGATAAATTCTCTAAATTAAGTCTTACAATTTTGCCTAAAAGAAAAAAAAATCTTTTTTTTAATATATATTTGCATTGGAGTGAAAAATTTTAATTCAAGATAAATTCTCTGAATTAAGTCTTACAATTTTGCTTAAAAGAAAAAAAAAATCTGTAAAAATAAAGCAAGAAAAAAAAGTTTTTTTTTTGTTGCATTGTAACACAGCACTGATATTCTAGTTCTGTTCCAGATCCACAGATGCACCATTACACAAGTCTTCATACACAATTCATGTCTCTTCTGAAGGCTTGCGTGCGAAGAGTGTCTTGACCGAGTCTGCTGTCCTCAAACAACCGTCTGATTCAATCGTTCTCAAACACTCAATGTTAAGACTTCGTGTTAGAGATCAGAACAACAGAAAACACTAAATATGAGAAAGAGTACTAATGATGTCTGCCTTAAACACCACTGATCAGCTGATTAAACACAAACTGGGAATGTCTGGTAGTTTGGGTTTGAGGTGATTAACCACTGCCTTCATGCAAAATGCATTCAGCCTATACAAAAGTCAATCAATAAAAGCCAGTCCTGACTAAACAAGACATTTCCTGGATGTGTAAGGGTTGGGGAACCATCTGTCGTGCGGATTAAACCCAGACACAAATACTTTCATTTTCATTTATTATAGAATTGGATAGTAATCAGAAATTAGGTTTCGATTTGTCGGGTCTGAAAAACATTGACTCTTGAGGAATGCCTTCATAAATGACCGGTTTAATCTGAAGGCATGGTTTTAAAGAAGGTTTTAGAAGACAACCTAAAAAACTCTTCAGAAAACAAAACTAGCGTCAGTTTAGCATAGAAATATCTACAGCATCACAACATAGACATCAAACTCGGAGTATCACCCAAAAATATCATAACTTACATGTTGCAATGTAACTGCATCCACTCTCTGAACTCTCAAACACACACACACACACACACACACACACACAGCGCTCTATGTGATGTCCTTCTGTCTGGGAGGACGGTGAATGTTTCGGATCACGCATTTGACCATCCATTCAATGCCGTCATTCACGCCCTGCCTGAAAAACACAACCGTACAGAAAACTTCAGAACATTTACAGGATAATACAGTAAAAATCAATTTCAAAATAATCAAGGATGAGTTATATTTAATCATTTTCATTTAGCTTTAAACAACAAAATATAAACTACCAGCCAAAGGTTTGAAATGTCTTTTCTGCTCACCAAGGAAGCATTTATTTGATCGAAAATACAGTAGAAATTTTGAAATATTATTACAATCTAAAATAACTATTTTCTATGTGAATATATATTATAATGTAATTTATTGATAAACATTTATCAAAGCTTTATTTTCAGCATCATTACTCCAGTCTTCAGTGTAACATGATCCTTCTAAATCATTCAAATATAATATTTTAACATCAGAAAACAGTTCATAACACTTTACTTAAAGCCTTTATATATATATAATGCATTATAAAATTGGTTTAATGCATTAATTAGGCCTTTTCATAAACCTTATAATGCACTGTATGATCTCATGAATAATTGAAACCACAGTTAAAATGCATTATAATTACACCTTTAGAAACGCATTAAAACACTCTGTGACTGACCTTTCGATGCACACAGTTTTTGTGCATTTCTCAAAACTACAATATATATTACATTTTCTTTCTTTTTCTTTGGAGTGCTTGAACACAGCAGTGCTTCCTCACAACACTGAATAATAAACGAGGCAGACGTACCCTGATAAAGCACTGCAGGGCTGCACCAGACAGTCTCTTTTACCGATCTTGGGAGCGCAGTCGCTGAAAGCCGTCTTGATGTCGGGCACAGACAGACAGTTCTGAGGAACAGAAGACAGTCAGGACTGTTTGTGAACACAGTGTGGAAATAAAGGAGCACAGCACCACCTACAGACTGATGAGAAGCGCACAGATGGTTTTGGGTTCATACCTCCACGTCCTGTTTGTTCGCCAGCACAAGAAGAGGAACTCCTTCCAATACCTCACTGCTGATCATCTTCTCTGTAGGACGGAAACATCACGTCATTAGACACGGATTCAGGAAGAGATCATCTTCATGACAGATTGTCACTGATGAAGCTAATCATCTTATTTACTTTACTGAGTAAAACAGGTTTTGCATGGGAGCAGCTAATTAAACCCTCATCAGAATAACATGGAACAAATTCTGCTGCTTGTACAGGGTTGAACTGATCCCCGTCGCAGTAAAACTCACCGAAAGCGTTCTTGGATTCTCCCAGTCGCTCCTCATCGGTGGAGTCGATGACATAGATGACCCCATGAGATTCTGCATAGTACTGAAACATGATGAATAACACGTTAGGGATATTCAATGCATTCACAAGGCAAAACTGACAAGCTCTCCAGATGCAGTGACAGCAGCAGGATCAGATTTATGATGTGTGTCACCTTATCCCACAACGACTGGAGCTCTTCTTGTCCTCCAAGATCCCAAAACATCAGACGAGCTTTTCCCACATCAATGGTGCCGACTGAAACAGAAACAAGACTAATTCATTAACCTTGTGGTGGTGTTCGGTCATTTTTTTAAATCGCTATTTCATCAGAATGGTATTGAATTCCATGATTTTTATGGCAGTCGCTATGTGACCAAAAAAAAAAAAAAAAAATTTGTAAATGGTCACATTTGTGTTGTTTATGGTCAAAAATGACCACCACTGGAAATTAATGGGAAACATGGAAAAATACAGGATTTTTTTGTGTTCACGATGCAGAAAAACAGTGCTCAGCAATGAAGGGGTTAAACTCTAAAAATATTTTAAAAAAAAATTCAAAAAAAAAAAAGTAAACCTTTACAAAAAGTCTAAATATCCACAACATAATAAAAATAAGTAATTATTAAATATTAATTAGTACCTTGAAATTCTCTCAAAATACTAAAATAATAAATAAAAAATATTATAGAAAAAAAAATGTTACTGAAAATAAAAAAAAGTTTACAGCATTACTCACTGTTGAGGCCGACTGTAGTCGTGATCTTCGAAAGGTTCATGCCCTTGTAGTTTTTGCTGAATTTTGTTTTTGTTTGTTCCAGAAACGTCTAAAATGTTCAATAAAAAAGCAGGTCAAGTGAGCAGTCAACATAAAAACCTCTAGTCATCATATTTAGTGTGGATCTAAAGGAGCTGCCTAACAGAAAAAGATGCAAAACCTAGTGTGCCAACGTGACCTAACTAGTGAGCATTTTAGTAAAAAAATATTGCAGTGAGCAGCCTACAGCACCTTTATAGGCAGGATTATTGTTCCTCATAAACCCCCAAAATTTTACTAAATCAGAATGAGTTTTCTGAAAAATGTTAACAACAAATGTAAACAAACATCTACTAACGTAACTAGCATATTATTACTGAAGGAGGCGTTAACTGTTCATTACTAGTTTTACCGTTTTTCCTGCATTGTCCAGACCGAGGATCAGGACGCAATACTCGTCCTTCTGAAACATATATTTGTAGAGACCCGATAATAAAGTGTACATCGTCAATATCAGACTGTCGACCAGCTCACATCACAAACACAACACTGTGTACAGTTAGCTTAGCTTAGCTTAGCTTCAGCGCTCACTCGACAGCGTCAGCGGTCATGAGCTCCAGAGAAGATCACGATATAAAACACGGTAGTTTATAAAAAACACAGCTGGGAGAGTCAGTCAGTCAGATGCTGTTCACGGTTTGATGGCTCATTAAATCCATGTTGGCAGCGGTCAGTGATAAACACTTCCTGGAAGTTGTTGGCGATTTTTGATGCATTGTGGGAAATGTAGTTCGGCGGCAAAGATCGAAAGATCAGTTTAATTAAACAGTCTATGGTTTAATTCAGCGATAAACACATGGGTGCATTGTGGGAAATGAAGTTCGGAGGCATAGATGGAAATATCACTTTAACTGTAATATAGGAAACTATATATATATATATATATATATATATATATATATATATATATATATATATATATATATATATATATATATATGTCACACTTTCATTTCAAAAAATTTTGTGCAACTGTGTTTCTTATTTTAGATCAACATTTGTGTCGCCATTTTATTTAAATGTATTTTTGTCATGCAATAATCCAGAATGTATTATTAAAACAATAATTAAAACACGGCCATGTTTTATGAATATTTGAAATTTTTGCATTGTGACATTTTAAGATTCTTTTTCTTATTAACTAATATTAAGCTTTATTTTCTTTATAAATAAATAAAAACTCTACACACACGCACGCATTTCTGTTCCTGCTGTTTGCTGGACAGCGTCTCTCAGAGGATCTTCATTGTCCTTGATCGGTTTCCCACTCTGTTCTTTTTTCTTGTCCTGAAAACTTCCAAAAACACTTTCTTTTCAGCTTATTCTGTCCCTCATCACTCAGAACGATCATAAATCCATCAAAACCATATCATGAAGAATGAAAGTGTTTCAACACTCTTAGCAGAGAACTCAGATGCATCAGTTCTTCTGCTTTAATTTTGCATGCATTTAAGGAAAAACACATTTCTATGGCAGAATGAACTCTTGACTGGAAGTAAACCTCTCAAACCCACACATTAAACATTCTTCCCATGGAAAAAAAGGACTGCTTTTCTCTTACTGTAAGACACTCAGCATCCATTCAATGCATCTGGGACCTTCGGAACTTCCAGTAACATCCAGCTTCATACACACAGAGCACATCCATTCATCTGCATGCACAGTCTTCATCGATGGCACACTAGGCATCCATCACACTTTACGTGACACGATGCCCTGCCCACATCTGAGATGTTTTATTCCACATTCATGTTCTTCATGCATATATCCATGTGTACAGTAAGTGCATGTGTGTGCAAGACTTATGTGCATATTTACGGTTCAAAAGTCCGCTAATGGACCATTACATGCATGACAAGATTCCACTTTCACTTACATTAAGGCAATAATAAACCCACAAAAACATGTTCAGGTTAGAAAAATCACCTGATACTGCTAAAAATACTAGGCTTGCACAAACATGAAAAGGTGATTCCAGACTATTTTGTATTTAATATAAAGTGAATTGCATTGCAATAACTGCACTCAAACCTTGTGAGATTGCTTTAAAAGCGTTTGATTCACTTTAGAGTTCATTTGGAGCATTCACATACAGTAAAAGCCAACATTCATAACTTGACCTAATAGACTAGTGGAAAGAAAACATAAACTACACTTGTTTATTTCTTATCCTTATCTATATTCTAAAGGTTTTTGCAGAGTTTCTTGTTCATATATCATTTGCCGGATTTATGTAAAATTTTAAAGCTCTAACATTTTAAAGATCTAAAATATTCAAAAAAATTTAATGATCAGAAGTTCAGATTTCTGTTCTGGAAATGTATCAAATTAGTGGATATTTAATTCTAGAATGCCTAATTTGTATATTTATATGACATTTAAGCAAACTTTCATACAAAACTCTTAATATACTGTGATTAATACATTTTGGAAATATGGTATATGAAATCTATTCAATTGAGCGGTCTTATCTAAGAAAACACAACTTAGCTTTGATTATTTACAAATTGTAGGCCGTTTCTGATTACAAATGATAAAATTAAAATTGTAATTATAGTAGTAACATAATCTGGTTTACATATTTTCAGTAATTTTGTGTGATTACTTTTAGATGACTTTTGACCTAACTCATTAATCAAATAAAATTAAAAGGAATTATTGTTTACCATATTGGTAAAAAACATATTAAACAGCATTATGAAATGCATTAAACATTACGCATGGGTTTCCCAAACTGGTAGGATCATTTATAAAGAAAAGTCTAAAAGAAAAAGAAAGAAATAATTTACTGCCATTATTATGTGATGATGTAATCCATAAAAAAAGTATTTTATGCATTACAAGTACTACAAGTACTTCAATTCGTAATCAATTACTAGCCAGCACTGCTTATAATCTCCAAATGATATCTTCAACAGATAAAATAATAACCAGTTAAACTAGAAAGCCTATGAACATGAATGACAGCAGCATCTGAACTTTCTGATATACAAAGTTTATTGTACATTTGCCCATGAGCTCATGGATCTGAGTGACTACACGACGGATATGCTACATAATAATCAAAAGCTATATAGATATGGCATTCAGCGGTTTAAAACATGCCGGCAAGCGTTTACTTTTCTTGAGAAGAAAAATAAAAGACAATAGTGCTTATCATTTGTGAAAAACAGCAGTCGTGGATTTTATCCGAGACTGTCGAGTAAACATAGGCGTGAAGATAAAATGAGCTAAAGCTGTAAATCAACATTTCTGTCGATGTGAATGGCATAAGTGTCAAACATAGACAAGAAACTTAAGGCTTGTGGGATGTGTGACATGCACGGGCTGTGTAGTATCACAAACTTTCCTTCCACTGGATTCATGCGATTGTCTACCGAAGAGTATGCAAGGCTGTTTCCACCTCAAAGGTAAATGTCACTTTTTATCTCACAGCTCTATGGTATCTCACAGATATGAGCTGAATTTTGAAAAAAAGAAGAAGAACTAAACCTAATAGTGAGGAAGTCAGAATTCTGACTTAATTTCTTGCAGTTCGAATCATTTTTCTCAGAATTATGTGGAAAAACATTAGAACTGTAAGATATAAACTTACAATACAATAAACAAAGAATTGTGACACAAAAAGTTGTAATAATATTTTGTATTGCCATGAAAGAAAAAACAATTGCAAGATTTAAACTTAATTAATAAAATAAATGTAATGTTTTATATATTTTATCTTGTAATTAGGTGTTTATATCATAATTATGATTTTATATCTCATGACCCACAATTCTGAAATTATATCATGTAATTCTGACTTTCTCATAAATCTGAGCATATAGCTCACAATTCTGAGAAAAAAATTATAATTGCGAGATAAAACTCTGAATTGCAAGATATAACCTGAATATGAGATATTAACTCAGAATTGCTAGAGAACTCAGAAATACAATAAGATATGAACTAAGAATTGCATGGGCAAACTCAAAATTATGAGATATAAAACAAACACATTACAAGATTTAATATATAAAACATTAAATTCAAACTCTATTTGTAACAATTATGAATTATGAGATATAAACAAAAATTATTAGATATAAACTCAGAATGCTGTCATTCATTTATATCGGGGTTTTTTTGTCGCAATTCTGAGGGGAAAAACTGAATTATGAGATATAAACTCAAACTCAGAGGAATGAGATATAAACTCAGAATTTTAAGATATAAACTCAAAATTATGAGATAAAACTGAATAATTAGATAAAAATTCAGAATTGTGAGATATAAACTAAAACTCAGAGGAATGAGATATAAACTCAGAATTTTAAGATATAAACTCAAAATTATGAGATAAAACTGAATTATGAGATAAAAATTCATAATTATTAGATATAAACTCAAACTCCGAGGAATGAGATATAAATTCAGAATTGTGAGATATAAACTAAAACTCATAGGAACGAGATAAAAAACGCAGAATTATTAGATATAAACTCAAAATTATGAGATATGAACTAAAACTCAGAGGAATGAGATATAAACTCAGAATTTTAAGATATAAACTCAAAATTATGAGATAAAACTGAATTATGAGATACAAATTCAGAATTATTAGATATAAACTCAAACTCAGAGGAATGAGATATAAATTCAGAATTGTGAGATATAAACTAAAACTCATAGGAACGAGATAAAAAACGCAGAATGAATAGATATAAACTCAAACTCAGAGGAACGAGATATAAACTCAAAATAATGAGATAAAAATTCATAATTGTGAGAAAACTCAGAATTATGAGATATAAACTCAAACTCAGATGAATGAGATATAAACTCAGACTTTTTAGATATAAACTCAAAATTATGAGATAAAACTCTGAATTATCAGATATAAACTCAAACTCATAGGAACGAGATATAAACTCAGAATTATGATATATAAACTCAAACTCAGGAATGAGATATAAACTCAAACTCAGAGGAACAAGATATAAACTCAAAATAATGAGATAAAACTCAGAATTATGAGAAAACTCAGAATTATGAGATATAAACTCAGAATTTTTAGATATAAACTCAGAATTATGATTTAAACAAAATTAGATGTAAACTCAGAATTTTACATTTGGCAATTTGGCCTATAAACTCAAACTCTCAAAAGAATTACTGTATGAGATATAAAATCAGAAATACAAGTAAAAAGATAAGAACTGCGTAATAAAAAGTCACAAATATCTTTCTAATTTTGTATTTCGTGATGGAAACTGGCTTCCATAGATGGCGAATAATGCAGTCAACCTGGTTTCTGAGAAGCGCCAAGTTAAGATTTCTTCCTTAAATATGCGTTTAACAATCAAAAAGCAAAACATTTGGTCTGTGAGGATAATATTGAGTACATTTTGGGAGTAAAAGCAAGACTAGCAGCTTTCTTGTTAAAAAGACCATGACTTTTGTGAGTTGTGAGTCTGAACAGTGAAAGCAAAACAACAGCATTTAGAAATACATTCACAAGCATTTCAGAACCAAACATTTTCACACAACAGGAACAAAACCGACAGCGTTATAAAAGATACCAAAGGCAATTTAGCAAAATACAGTAGATTCTTTGGAAAACAAAGTGAAATCAAGCAAGGCAGCTGTGACGATATTCAACTCATACCACTGTTAAAGATTCACTGGGACTGAATGTGCAGAACTCAACCGTACCTTACAAACAAGTACCGTGGTGTTACCGTAGTATAGTTGCGGCAGAGAATACCATATTCATGTAGCATGGTATATACATGGTAATACAAGTACTTCAAAGAATACCAGGGTATTTTCAGCCACATGACCCAACTGAACCAATGACTTACATCTATATGTCTCTGTTAGTCTAAATTATGTTCAATGGTCATTTACCACAGTAATGTTTGTATGTTATATGAACTCAAGAAGTAATTCTGCTGCTTTTGCATGCAATTTGGGAAAACCGGGGCTAGTTGTCACAGGGCAAAAATGGTTTGAGGCAAAAGTGCAAATACACATGTCGGTTTTTAATTGTGTTTTTTATGTTACATATTTCAAACAAATGTATTTCAATAACAAATCACTATCAGCGGGAGGTTCCCTTTTAACTATAGCATATACTGTGACAACATGCCCCACCATACACTGCAAAAAAAAATTTCTTCAAAATTTCACATTTAATTCTATTTTAATGTCATTATTTGTGACATTTACTATTAATTTGCTGAGTCAAAATTGTAAAGTCTCAATGCTCAATATTTCAGCAAATGCATGAACTGATACACATTGCATGCAATGTAAGTCTCTTTGGATAAAAGCATTTTCCAAATGCATGAAGGTAAATTAACTATTTTTCCTGAGCAATAGCATTTTGTAATCAAGACTTTCAGGATTTTGTTTGTAAACAAATCAAACCAGTATAAAACATGTTTACTTTGTGACAACTAGCCTCGGTCTCCCCCATAATGTCCAACACAAGCAGCAGATGAAAATTATTAATCTTTTTTTGGAGATGTGCAGTCTGCCTGTGTGAAGTGCTATCAAACAGATACGGGAAACATACGTTAAATCCAGTCAACTGTCCGGTCTTGATACAGACATTTTTGTTCGGTATGGTTTTAACCAATGAAACAAACAATAAAAAGCAACAGGACTACAGAACTACATCCGAACAAGGCAAAACGACACGTGCATTTCTCGTGTGATCACAGTAAATTAGTGCATTCAAACTAGTGTTTTTCCCTGTTTCATGAGTGAGATTCAACTAAATAACTAAACAGTTAGTTCATGTTCAACTTTATACTGTACTACATCTGTCCCTCATGTTTTCTGATGGTATCTATCAGAAAATTAGATGATTTTATATTGTGAAGTTTACATTATGAAACGGACACTTTCGATGTTACAGAAAAAGTTTTAGGTATTGCTTCGGAAGGCTTAGTATCTTTTAGAAAAGAACAATATTTGCAGAAAATAGGCTTTTATTTCAAGAAGCTATTAATTTACAGTATGAAATTAACTATTCCTAATAAATATTCCTTATTAATTGACATGCAAATTACTAATCAAGGGAGTATTAAAAACTGTAAACTTGAGAGACTGATATTTTATATTTCATATGTACTCGAAGTGAATTTTCTAGCTGTGGTAATTAATTAAGGGAATATTGTGATCTACATTAAGTGACCTGGTTTAGAGATGTTTTAAAATTCACAAGCTGTCGTGAAGTACATTCACAAGCGAACATGGACGACATGGTACTACAGAGACATGATTTAAAGGGACATCTTTCATCATTTACTCGCCCTCATGTCATTTATCAGCAGTGTTGGGGCTAGTTACTCAAAAAAGTAATATATTACATATTACATATTACTCTCAAAAATAGTAATGCCTTACTTTACTTTATTACTCCCTGGAGAAAGTAACTAGTTATATTACTAGTTATATTACTAGTTACATCTTTTTTTCTTAATTACTCTATGATTGCCTGAGATGCATCAGATGGAGGGAGAACATACAAAGGAGGAGTGTTCTTTAGGGTCTTTATCAGTGGCGGCTCCTGCCAATTCTCTCAGGGGGGGCAAATGTTTGCTCTATTAATGAGGATAGGTCACCCATTCAATTTATAAATTAACGGGTAGTTAAAGATGTAAAGGGAACCGAACTACTATAGTATTAATTAAAAATAAACTGACATTAGGAATCAATCTCTTGCACTCCTTATTTTTCTATATCCGTGTTAACACTATTCAGCAGCATATGAAGACTAACACTAGGATGTGGTTTTTCCAAAAAATACTTTTTACTTTTCGATTTCAGTTTAATAAGAAATAATTGAAGTCACATAAATCACTGTTTACACAACTCACTTATATTACTGCTCGTCAGTACACCTGTTCTCTAATCAGCGGTTAATTCCATCAGGTGCGTGATTTCACATAGAGCAGCTGTTACTACACAGAGCCGTTATTAACTGAGAAGATGCGCAAATCCACGTTCATTTTCAGCGTTTATTGGCACGGTTGTATGAACATATGGTTCACGCACCTGATGGAATAAACCGCTGATTAGAGAACCGGCTTTACTGAGATGCGCATTAACGAGCGGCCGATCGTGATCGGAGCACTCCTACAAAATAATTACTGAATCTCCACCCGTCGAAACTAGCTTTCTGTTGCTGGGAACCTTCCTCTGAAAAAGAGCTTGCCATTGTTGACGCTTCCATTTTTTCCCATCTGTCTGAGCGTGCCGCTCTGCTGCCGGCTGTCGACCAATCAGTGATGGTAAATGATACCTCGTGCCAAACCCAGACCAATCACTGTTCCATTCACGCCCTCCTTCCCTTCCCTTCTGTTCTCTGTGTTGTGTGCCTTGTGTGTGTGATGAAGGTGCTACTGGCAAATGTAACGCAAGTAACTAGCTTGGGAAAACTGTAATAATATTACCATTTTCAGACGAGTAATGCCTTACACTACTAGTTACTGAAAAAAGTAATATTATTACAGTAACGCGTTACTTTGTAACGCGTTACACCCAACACTGTTTATCAGCAAATAACGACTGATGTGTCACTGATTTCAGAAGCGCAGAAGACTTGCAATAGGTTGTGGTTTGAATCCAAGATGTGCTTGAATGTAGGGCTGCACAATGTATTTCAATCGTGATCATGATTTCTGCTTATCCGGATTTATTTGTGATATTTCTCTGCTGGTTATTTATCCCAAAATATGTTATTTTAATTTGGCATTTGTACTTGTATATATAATTGGGTTTGCTTGTGGATTTAGTCACAATATATTTTAAATATATGCTAAATAAATGTTGTAAACAGTGAAGCTCAATTAAATATTCTTTTTGAAATTGAAAATGTATTTTTTTTTATCCTTCATATACCAAAATATATTTAAGGGGAATAATATATGGAGGGCAAATATATATTTTTAAATGCGTAAATTTTTATATTTATATATATATATATATATATATATATATATATATATATATATATATATATATATATATATATAATTTATTTATTTTTTTGCTGTATTGGAACCAATCAATTTGATGTTGTTTTGTTTTGTGAGAGCGCAATAATTCTGATGAAATGTAAAAAAAAAAAAGATTTTTTTTTAATAAAGTGATAATCATTATTAATAATTGTATATTATTTTGAGCAAAATAATGTGCAGCCCTAGCTGAATGCATTATCGCTTTGGATAAAAGCATCTGCCAAATGAAATAAATATACCTTTATGATATTTTTATGGTGTTTTTGGAGCTTGACAGATGCTAGAACTTTTCCTCAAAATATTGAGGGTGAGTAAATAATAACAGGACGTTGTTGGCGATATTTCTGAGTGAACGATCGCTTTATCCAGCTGACGATGTGATATCCATGAGATGGTTTTAACGACGCAAATGCACTCCCAGTTGTCTCTCACGTTAAAAAATCCATCCTTGTCCCGACATGAGCTGATGGATAAACATCAGAAGCCATTGCATCTTCACTGCATCCACTCGTCTTTCCACTCGTGGAGCTGGAAGATGATGCGTTTTCTTAACCACGCAAATGCAGTCTTCCAGTGCGTGTTTGGCTCCAGATGCTGGTCGAATCCCGGCTTCGTGAGGTTTACTTCGGGCCGGACCATGCTCTGTCTGCGTAAGCGGCGTCTCCGGTGGTGGAGTGTGGCGACGGGGCGCACAGATCGGAGTCCGTGTCCGACTCGCCCTCGGCGATGTACGGCCTGACTTTATTGCAGCGCGACACGCCGCTGAAGTAGGCGTTGTTTTGGAAGTCCAGGTTCTCTTTGGACTGCGAGATGCTGAAGCCGCTGAAGGAGCGCTCCAGTTCCTCGTGGTCCACCGAGGGGATGGATATGGACGTGTCGCTCTCGGCTCCGGCTTGCTGCTGGGAAAGAGCCAGCGGGCGTCCGTTTTCACCTCGAGATGCGTGATGCTGTCCAGCTCCGCGAGAGCCTGTGGACGAGCGCTCGTGGGCAGGAGGCGGCGGGATGCGCACTAGCGAGGGGTCACCTGTGGGTGACGTTCCTTGTGTGGGTTCGGGGCGGCTGTGAAGGTGCCAGGATGTAGAGGGAGGGCAGTGGTGGTTGATGCAGGTCGACGGCGGCGGGTCGAAGTTCTTCTGGTCTGCTGAGCTGTTGGAGCGGATGATTTTGGTGATGGAGCCGCTCTTCACCATGTGCTCCATCGGACTGTGGTACGGCGGCGCCGGGTCCGGCTCTTTAGAGGCGAAGTACGCATCCGTCTCAGACTGTGGGATGCCCATGCGCTGGATGTAGATGTTGACCAGGAAATCCAGCTTCCTCTCCATTGACATTACCTTAAAAAAGAGCATGACCTCATTATGGTTATGGGTGAATCACAAAGTAAACTAAAATTAGTCTTTGAACTAATGTACTACGCAGAAATGTATAAAGTTTAATTTTTGCAGCATTTTTTTTTGTGCGTGTGAAAATGGATACAAGTATTGCATTGATTATACCAGGAGAATATGCAAAGTTTGTCAAATTAAATCCTTGCTTGAATTATTATTTGTTGTTTTTTTTCATGTGTAGTTCTTATTAATATTAGATAAAATAAAAAAATAATATTGCAATTATTTTAGGACAAAGAAAATAAAGCAGCCTGGTGAAATTTCCAAAGGATATCAAAATAATATAAAAATATAAATAGTTTAATAAATAATTGTAGTAAAATAATATTTTAGTTTTGATAAAAGTCATTAATAAATGATTTTAAAAATGAACTCAATACATAAACATTTGAGCTATAATTAAAATATTCAATCAATACATAAAAACACTTTTTTCGTCATTAATTCTATATAAAAAATATAAAAAATATTCAATATAAAAAAAACTTTTTATTTATGATGAAAAGTAAATTCAATATATAACTAACAACCAATTATTTCAATTTATAAAATAAACATTTTACTTATTATTAATGATAAAATTAATAAATAAATGTAGTTCTGATTTAAAACATAATTCAATACATAAACATCATAGTTATGATTTTAAAACAAGAAAATTTTTTAACTTTTATGTACCATATTATTTTATATTCTAAATAATAAATGTTTTTGATGATGAAAAAAGTCATTTCTTTTGATTTTGATATTTTAAGAATTGATTTATTAAGAAACAGCAATAAATAATTATTTTTTTGGAAACTACCACTTAATAAGTAATTATCTCTAATAATACATATGCACATAAACAAATGAAAAAAAAGTTATAGTAGATGAGTTTTTTGCAAGCAATAATAAGTTAATATAGAGGTTTACTGAAAAGAGCTGACCATGATTAATAAACAGACAGACAGGCATCAGTGGATATGATTTATTTCATCTCTCATCGATGTGACTGACCTGTTTCTCCACTTTCCCAAGCCGTCCCATCATACTGGGATCTTCTGTCAGTTCTGCATCCGCGGATCCTTTCGGTCGGTCCTTGTCTGTGATTGAAGGACCTCGGCCAACAATCTGATCCACTCTAACAATCAAAGACATCAAACATCTAGAATAATAAACCTCACAACGTACCTCACAAATATCTGTTCATTTATGACATTATTCATTATAACTGATTTTCATTAAATATATATTATAAAAATATAAAAAATAATACATACCAATTATTATCTGACATATAATACATACATAATCGTTCATCTATCACATCTATCACATTGTCTGATCTGTTACAATAATAACATTCATATCAGAGATGTATAAAATCGCAGTTTAAAGAAATAATAAATCATGTATTCTATGTTAAAGGGGTCATATCTTTTCTCTCTGGAGTGTTAAAAGCTCTTGGTGCATAAAGAAGATCTGTAAAGCTGCAAAGACTAAAGTCTCAAATCCAAAGAGATATTCTTCATAAAAGTTCAAACTTGTCCAAAAACAATTATGTACGGTATATGAAAAAATTTAACTTAACACACTTAAACCACATTAACACATTGCTTTACACCAAATACACCAAATAATGTTCTTTTTAGCAACGCCATATGACCCCTTTAAAGCACAAAGCAGTGTGGGAAATCACTGAATGCATGCAGAGGGAGGGATATGATAATGAGGGGGCGTGTCCACAGACAGACAGACAGAGGTGATTGGACAGAAAGAGTCAGGCCCTCCAGACGGACGTTTTCTGTTGATATCTGCCTCTTTGGAACAATGTGTCGATGTGAAATCACATTCTTAGTTGCACATTACAGTGTTAGCCGCACATTTGACACATTATCCTCCAAAGCTGATGGACTACACTAGCAGGGGTGCGTCTGATCCGAGACACTTTACTAAATACGGCATCGGATGTGTTGCTTTAAATGTAGAAGTATCAAGCGTGAAGAAAACATATTGTGCATCATGTGGCATGCCTGAAAACGCCATGCCGTCATGCATACGTTAAATGAAAGGAAAAACCATCTCCATTTGCTGCTTCTTGCTGCCGCAACTCTTCATTTCCACACAGCGGTGCAGGCAAACTAGCTTAACCAGTTTTAGTTCAGCTACATGACTAGTAACGCACCGAAAGGCGATATTTGGTTCCCCTCGACTAAACATCTCTACAAAACAAGGTCATGAAGAGTTAATTATCAGAAGCCGCCCGGAGCGTTTAGGCTCGACGCAATAAAAGACTAGTTGGTTTAGATGATGATGAGCCAAGCTCAGTTTCTACTAGCCATGTAGTCTGAAACAGAAGCAGGTTTCTTAGTTGTTTTCTGGAGCGAGAGCGATCTAACGCAGACCCGGGATTCCTAACCTAGAAGACAACTGGGGCGACTCTTTGGTTCCTTTGGTTGAACACTTCTTTGGGCGAGGGGTGCTGGGACACGGAGGACCCAATATCATATCTAACCTGGCAAAGCAAATAGAGTAGAGGACAGCAGAATGCAGAATGACGAGACACGAGCGGCGCAAACACACGCCAACAAACCCTCCAAATATATTCCAGACAAACTCCACAGAGTTCATTCCCATAAAAAGTGATGAAGGTATGTCAGAATTGTTTTCAAAATGTGGAATATATTTACACGTCAAATCAATTTCTTCATACATACAGGAGGAGTGGCCTAAAACCAGATGGATGTGACTGTGTTGGATTACTTTACTGAATGTACACTGAGAAGTGTTGTTTTTTAAGGTGCATTGGGTCAATGATGATGTTTTTGGTTTTATATGGCATTTAAAAACTTTATGACTATTTTCAATCAAACTTTAATTTAATGACAAGTTCAATAAAGATGCATAAGAATAAACGATAAAATATAATATATATTAATATTTTAAAAGAAATCATAAAATATATAATAAAATAAAATATATAAAAAAAATGATTTAAATATTTGATCTTATAAACAGAATAAAAAATAAAAATTTTTTCGCTGTTTTAATGTCCCCTTTAAATATTAAAGATTTTATTATATGATTTTTTTTTATAAATGTATAATTCTATATACATTATTTAAACTTTCATATTTAAAAATGTTATCTAATAAAATTAAATTAAATGTTTTCATCACATCTTAAGAGTGCAAATCTTAAACATATTTAATTCTAAAAAAATTTACATAAATATTTTTACAAATACCAATTTCTGAATCATGAATATCACGTTTCATCTGATTTTATTTTAATAAAATATTAAATATTTTAAATAAATGTTAGGTCTACAAATCGTAAAAATAAATCTTCACATTTATTTTTCAAATTAAATTTTTTGTTTGTTTGTTTTAAAAAAAAACATACACCATTGCATCTCTTCTGAATTATTTTCTTTGGGTTTTATGATTAGGAAATGAAGCAAACACTATTCTAGTCTAGCATTTGTGAAATTGACCAGCAATTTCGGAGTTAAAATAGTTTTAAACTCCAGAGTATGAATGGCCTTTTACATTAAATTAATAGATCTCTCAATAATAAATAAGTGTCACATCATTATTGACCCAGAAATGCTGCTCCGAACTGCTAAAATATCATGATATTGTATCTCAATAAATATAAATGTAGACAATGTTTGTCAATGAAAGCATTTGAACACATAAAACTGCACATTATGCCACTGAAGACTGGGCATCATAAACATACATGATTCAGACAGATATGAACATCAAACCAGTAAGAGCCCTTTAGGAAACTGAGCCATGCATCACACAACACAACACACCACTGTCGAGTGTGTATGAGTCGAGCGCTGTGAAGAGTGTGTGAGGACAGAAAGAGAAGCTCTTGCCTGGACTGCAGATTTTTAATGCGTGCCAACATGTCCAGATGACCGGCCGAATACTGCTCGATAACATCCATCACATCATACGGACGCAGACTCTCTTTAAACTTTCGCTTGGACACCATGAACCTCATGATGCTGCAGGAGAACACACACATGATCACGCTTAAAACACTTTACACAAAATGCAAAGGCTGAGAAGCTGTCGAGCACATGCTCAGGTAATATTTCTCCTCAAAAACTAAAGACATTTTATTACCTACTTTTACTAAAACCATAACAAATATGACTTTAAAATACATAAATAAATCATTTTTAAAATAATTTTAATTTGGCTAGATTGTTACTTGAAGTAAAACCAAATAATAATAATAATAATAAAAATCTTAATTGTACTTATTTTATTTAATCTAGCTGCCAAGGCAACACTTCTCATTTTCATTCACTTTATGTACAAAAAAAAAAAAATTCAAATTAATAAAAACTTAAACCATTTTTTTTATTAATAAAAAGGACAGAAGCACACAACAAAATGACTAAAACTTAAAAAAGGAAACTAATTCAAAGTGTTAATTAAAGCTATAACAGTATCATAATGATAATAAAATAACACAGTATTTTTGGACCCGTCTTATTTTAGTATAACAAAGATACACTATTACAGTTTGCACTAATATTATTAATATTCTGAATAACTTCTATTTTTAGATTTCCATTTTTCATTTTCATTTGAATTACATTTTATTTAATTCAATTATTTAATAAAGTTTATTAATTTTGTTGTGATCTGCTTTTTATTATTTCTTAAGTCTATATAAGTTTTATCAATTTTTATTTCAGTTTTAGTTTTATATATTTTATCTTATCAAGTTAAATAAAAAGAAATGAGAAAAAGTAATTAAAATAACATTATTTTTATTTTATTTAAATAAAGAAAAACATTTTTAGTAGTAGTTTTAGCTAACTACAATAACCCTGGACCATTGGGATTTTTATTTTTCATAATTTGTGCTTGCAATAAAATATAAATATATGCTTTTGTGAGATTAACTCAATAACTGAGTCTCTCTCTCTCTCTCTCTCACACACACACACACACACATATATATATATATTTTTTTATCAGGCTTGATACTGACCCAAATATCTCATAAGAGTCGCTGGCATGATGTGAGCAATGAAAGTGTGAATGCAACAAAGGATTCAAAAGACTGAATGTAACATGTTTTGTAACTTACATTCAGGACAGTTTATGAGCTAATATTATGTGATGCAGACTGCTGTAGTTTTATCAATAATATTCCACGTCTGATGGATGCTGCCTGTCTCATCTTTGCTTACCACACGGCCCTGATGGTAACTTTTAGTCCCGGCGTTAAATCCTGAGGGACAAACTCACAATGGCAGCTCTTATTGTCATCAACAATGTCTTCTCCAGGAAGGCTGGCTTCTAAAAAACACAACACGGACAGCAGGACTCTGGAGTTAGTGCACAAACCCCTTAAACCATCCCTAAACTAAACTTAACAGAGCCACAGCCATTAACCAACTCAGTACCACACCAGACTGGTCAGTGCAATGCCATCTTTATAAAGGCACGAGAAGGGCATCATGGGAGAAACCCAAGACAACTGTGGCCCAGAAAACAATAAAGCCATACAGTGACCCAAAATCACACCACATAATAATATAGCAAATCAAGTGCTATTTACATTAAAGATGTTAAATAAGGACACTGAAAAATTGCTATCAGATTTCACTAATGCTAGTTGGTTTAAAAAGCACGATTCTTTGCTGGTTTTATGTTGAACACCCAACACAATGCCAACTCTGTAACCAGCATTTAATGCAATACAGGTCATATATTCTTTAACAAAACAGACCTGCATCCCATTTTTTGGGTCACGACTCACCACTGATTTAGAGTCATTAAAACTTAAAGGTAATTATGTGGTAAATAATGTTCTGTTTCTTTCACATACCAATTGTTTTGCTTCATAAGGCCTCAATATATCGTCAGGAGCCATGAGTATTCATTTCATGTTTCTTGATATGTTTTATTTTTTTCATTCTCATAACTGGTAGCTGCATGCATTCTCTGAATCACCAAGGAGAACAGTTTGCAAAAAAAACAGGTGAACCAGATTTAGTTGTTCAGTTATCCAAAGCTTCAGTGCTTCAAATAAACGATTCACCTTCAGAGAAATGGCACGCACTCTTTCTAGCGTGAAGTGAAATGAAATGTTCAGATACAAATACTCAAAGTTTTTGCAATACAATTAAATGAGATTCAACTGAAGGTGCAAATTGAATTCTGCACGATATCAAGACATCAGGTGGACTTCGCATCATAATTGAAAAAGAAGCATGACTAGCTGAAATTTCTAGATGTTAAGGGGGAAAAATCATTAATATGCTGTTACTATTAAAGAAACTCATCACACATAAAAGAATAACGATGAAAGAAATATAGAAGGTTTAGTTGCATCAAAAATATCTCATGCAGATTAGTGTAAAACAAATAAGAGCAATATGAAATGTAGTGTTTCTGCAATGTACCATGACTTACTGACTCTATTTCACAGTCGATGGGACTTTAGTGACAGGGTTAAACTGATAACTACACATTGACCGGTTAGCAGCACCTTTTTCTCCTTTTGTCAAAGATTCATTGTAAACAGAATGCAAAAATAAAAGTATTGACTAAAAAAAGATTTCAGTTTAGAGCATAATACATTTTTGAATAAAGCAATGAACAAAAAGTTCATCATGCTCAACGTTTTCAAAGGTATCTTAAACATGCAAGCATTTTAACAGAAAAACACGTCATATTTTTAACTATTCAACTATTGTTGAAAAGCACAAAGGAAAATCCAGCATGCAATGCAGGTAAGACCTCACAGACTGGCATATTCTCAGACCGCTGTGATGAGCTCAGTAAAGAACTGGATCCAGACAAAATCACATTTTAATCAATCAACAAGTGAAGTTATGAAGCTTCCAAGTTGTAGCGCCCTCTAGGCAAAATGGAATGAAATTTGGTGCATCTCCTCAGATTGTCCTGGTGTACTTGTGCACCAAAATCTGTTAATTTTGCACATTGTGTTCACTAGAAACCGGATTATTAGTCAATATGGCATACTCCTGAAAAATGCATTAACTTGTGTCTGCCAAACAATCAAATTATTTAATATTTTATAACTCTCTTTTTTTTCTTTTTCTTTTTTTAAGAACATTTAATGTCAATCATAACAAAGACCTATTCAGTTTGGAAAAGGTTTCTTCAGGAAATTAAATATGGTGGAATTTTTTCCAATTGAAAGTGCAATGTGACCTTGTATGGCTTCTGAGTTACAAACATTTGCTTATTACAGCATCACCTAGTGACTAAGATACGCCAAATTTGGTGTACTGTCTCTTTAAGACATGCATGCACATATTTCTAAATTTCAATATGATCAGACAATCAGATTTGAGATAAGTGGCTGAGGAATTTTGAATGACTGGTGGACATTAAGACCAGAAACTTTAAATAGAGATATATTTGACCCTCACAACGAATGAGAAGAGTTGCATCAACAATATTATTCATGATGTGGATGCCTTAAAACAGCACCAAAAGTTTGATTTGAATCTCTTTCAATTCATCCCAGCAGTCCTGAGAGATATGCCGTCCTTTAAGAATGGAAAATCTTACATACTGTAGTTTTAAATGGATGGAATTAATTAATGAATACATTTAGCATGCTTTAATCAAAAGAGCTTTAGTCAAGAGACCTTTGAGCTTTATTTGAATAAAACCCAGTCAAATATTAAAAGAAATATACCAGACTAGTGAAATCACAGGTTAATATTCAGAACAACACCATGATTGTGTGTGATATCGCTATAAGCAATATGCTAATCATAGCCCAAACCAAACTCAAAGCATCTTTGCAGACTGGTGGCTTTGCTGTGACTGAAGCTGGTTAGTTTGACTGATTTTAAGAGGTAGAATGGGAGAGCGACCCATCTGAATTGTCTGACCTGGAGAGTTCCTGTGTCTCAAATCTTCCTCTTGCATCTCAATGAACACTTTAGCATCAGCATCCAACATAGAAACGGAAAGGACAGCATCAGGATCCACATTCATCGGAAAAAACGAGGGGAAAATCATAAACGTGCACATGGATTACAAAAGGTCAACCTTTCCACAATCTGCCATCCACATGATTCTGTCAGAGAGTTTTATTAGGTTTTCACCGCTGACTGCCTTTGTATTTATCCATCTGAAACTGTACATTATTCAATAAAATGTCAAGGTTTCTGAAAACCACAAATAATCAGTGAACTTGCACTTTGTGGAAAGTGTAACCAAAGATCAAACCTTTTCATAAATTATATTTCAATATTCCAACACACAGTCTTATGATTCAGGCCAAATATTATGATTGGTATGTAAAATTATATATATTTATGCCATAATATATGTCATGAAATCATATACTGTATTCATACCAATCATAAAACTATCTTAAATAGCTTAAATAAATTATTGCACGTATTAGCTAATAAAATATTTCGCTCATAATTGTCTACTCAAGAACTGTCAAAGTTTCTGCACAAAAAACACTTGCAGCAAGCGACATGTAACTCGATTATACTAAGATCAAATAGATATATGCAAAAATAATGCAGACAGCAAAGAATTACACCGATCACGATACAACACTGCAAAAATCACATGCAATGGCACAACAGAAAGACAGAATAAGAATCCTGATGTGTGGTGCTCGATTCTGAATCTGGACTGGATCTAGTTTCTGACTTCACGTCTTCTCAACTGCAGATTCTTATTCACTTACACTGAACATGGACATGTCTGATCTCATACATAAGAGCAGTGTATAATTCCTTATCCAGAAACTAGTTTTTCACTGACATCATATCTACTGTGACCTCAAATATACAAACTATAACATTGATTGTGTGATTCATGATTGTCACTTGTTGTGTTTGAATCAACAACTTTTAAATGTGATTAGTAACATTCTATAATGTTCTAACATTATGCGTATGTAACATTCTGCAACAACTGTAACAAATGTATCATTCTGCAATGATCGTAGCAAATATAACATTCTACATCTACCATTGTGTAACATTCTGTGTATGTATCTGTAATGATTGTAACAAATGTAACATTCTATAATGATCATGGCAAATGTAACATTCTACAACTAGCATTCTATAACATTATGTGTATGTAATGTTCTAATAATTGAAACAAATTAAACATTCTGCAATGATCGTAGCAAATTCTACATCTACCATTCTGTAACATTATGTGTATGTAATGTTCTGTAACGATTATAACAAATGTAACATTCTGTAATGATCGTAGCAAATGTAACATTCTACAACTAGCATTCTGTAACATTTTGTGTATGTAATATTCTGTAACATTCTGTAACAGCTGTTCTGTAACATTTTGTCTATGTAATAAAATTATATAGACTAATTATATGATGGCATGCACTAGTCACTTTGTGCAGCACTGGTCTGCTCACTACCTCATTCAGCATGGAACTGACAACATTCCACTACCTCATTAGTCAGTTAAATATAATAACTGCTCTTGAGCCCTTTGTCACTTGTCACTTTAATTAGACTAAATAAGAATTTTTTTTTTTTTTTTGCACTAAAAATCTTTTATCTGCACTGTTTTTCAGTTCATTGATTTGTACTATATCGGTCATTTGCCTTGTGCTGCTTTATTTAACTTTATTTTTCATTTTATTATATGCCTTTTTTTTAACATTCCCTTATTGTATAGTGTTATCTGTGTGCACCGGGGGTCTGAGAGTAACGCATTCTCTGTTTGTATGTACTGTACATGTTGAAATTGACAATAAAGCAGACTTGAACTTGAACTTGAACTAATAGTCGGTAACACTTTATTTTAAGGTGTCCTTGTTACATGTTACCTGTACTTACTATAATAATAACAATTAATTATGCATAATTACATGCAAATAACCCTAATCTTAACCTTAACCATATAGTAAGCACATGAAGGTTATTAATATTACTCAGAACTTATATGTATGATTACACTGTAACAAGGACACCTTAAAATAAAGTTTAACCTAATATTCAGTAAAATCTGTAACAATTGTATCAAATGTAACAGTCTAAAACTTCCATACTGTAACATTCTGCTCAAGTTACATTCTGTTACAATTGTAACATTTCTACAACTACAAAACCACGACCAAAGCAGACAGATACGACCAAAGAGGCGACACAGGAACGGGTTGCTTTCCCTCACCTTCTGAGTTCTGGCGGGACGCTGCTCCTTTGAAGCGGAAGGCCTGTCTGGCCCGACTGCGGTCGCCAAAGCTGAGGCTCTTGGGTACTTTGGAGGGACTGTTCTCAATGCTGTTGTCAGGAGAGCATCGCAGGGGCTGCTGGCCCTGAGGAGAGTTCTTCCCTTTGTTCGCGGAGTTTCTCGGGCTGGAGAACACGCGCTCTTTCAGACTCACTTTCTGACTGTGAAGTGTGAAAGAGTGCAGAAGTTAGAGAACGAGGGTTTGCAGATGCTATAGTTATAATGTTAGGAAAAAGTAATTGTGGAAAGCGCACCGAAAAACTACTGAAAATGATCTGAAAAGTTATAAAACTTCACTAGATAAGTTGACATTCACCCAAGATTATTATATATTGTGACGAGTCAGCTGCCTCCTCCCTGATTGTCACCGGCACCCCGTCCTAAATCGCCGCCCTTCACCAGGCTCCCGACTGGAGTGGGTGTGTGAGAGGAGGGGCGCTGGACGAGTCAGGGCTGGCGGCGTGTGATGGGGCACACCTGATGGGAATGGAGCCTCATCCCCGCCGCTGTTTAAAAGCCCAACGCGCCTCTCCTCGGGAGACCGGTCTCTTCCCCGTGCATGCACACTGGTGTCCTCGTGGGTCCAGGAAGGGTGCGTTGAGGGACTCCCGCGCCACAAGAGACGTGAGCAGCCGGACCCGCGATCCGGAGGAGAACCGCACCCGTTTACACGGCCGACGGGCCAGGATGCCGGGCCGTCCATCCCCTACCAGCGCCGCGGCCGTCGAGAGAGATGCGGCCGCTAGAGGAAGCCGCCGCCCCTCGCGCCCCGGACCAAGGAGGGGAGCGCGTGCGGCCGCCGGACTCCGCCCCTTACCTGGACCCTTCCTCCATGAACACTGCCCGACCCACACGAACCCCGAAGCACAACGAGGACACCAGATCCCCTGTTATTTTGGACACTTTCCCCCTTTGGCCACTTTTATTCCCTGTTATTTTATGATTTCTGTTAATAAAAGCCTCTCCGAGGCCTGACGCCACGCCCACTGTGTCTGTCTTGTGCTCCATACCGTGACAATATATATATTTTTTTACTGATTTGGTAAAATGCATAATAGGATCGAATATTACCATTTTACATATTCTGATTGGATGAGAAATTTCAAGGATGCTGATTTAGTCATACTGATTGCATGGCTATGAAAGTAATTCCATGTTTACTTCATCAAATCCAGAATATATCTGAAAAATTAATTAAAACATGCATAAATTACTAATTTTGCATTGCATCACCAATTTGAGCATGCATTAAATTTCCATTAGTTCAAAAGCATGTCATTAATTCTGCTTCCACACTCAATTTAAACTCAATACAATATTTAAACATAAACTTGAGATTTATGCATTTGAATTGCATATAAAAATTCCAAGCATTTGGATTACTCAGTTTTAACATAAACTAATAAATTAATGTGATGCATATTTGTGAAACAGGTCTGATTTCTGTACTTAAAAACATGGCATAGTTTATTATTAACTATATGCATCTAATTTATTTCATTTAAATAAACACATTTATTTTCAAAATCCATTTGTTCAAATAGCTTAGAATAAAAATAAATCTATTAATTTTGAAAAAAAAAAAAATATATATATATATATGTGCATAGCTGTTAAACAACCGAAATTCAATTAGTAAGTGTATGAGATTGAGTACAATCAGCAGTAAAACACAATTTTTATTCATATCCCTATCTGAATGAACTACTGATTAATGGTTGTAATAAAGTGTTTCCTGTAGAGATTCATTGTCTTCACAACATGTGTTTCAGTGTTTTGTTGAAACGTGGGTGGATGTATTCATGCGCATTTGGCTCATTAAACGCCACGCATCTGTCTGTACACAGACAAGGTCAAACTAATACACACATACATTTAAATAATGTGCCCATTGATGTGGACATGCATAGACTGGCAAAATATTTGCACACAACCAATGTCCATGAAACACATCCTGCAAAGGCGGTGCAGATGACACAGAAACTGAAGTGATGCATGCAAAAGAAAGCATTACAACATCTGCGGTGTCAGATAAATATTAAATAATTTATATGTACAGCGCACATGATTTTACTAACCTCGGAGAGGGTTCTGGTTGGGCGTCCTTTCTGTGTAAGAAAAGAACATTATACTTTTGAACGCAATGCAATCCTTTTACAACATCCTAATAATTATTAAGATGCATTAACTTAGCTTGAAATGGCACGATGCAATTCATTAACACATGAGGACACTATTAATCTGAGTGGATCAAAAATGAAAGTGCATTTAAAAACCACAATTTTTACATCACCTAAAGGAGAGGCCGGATTTGCTCTTGAGGTTTCTCAGCAGATCGAGCTGATTCAGAGGAGGGATGAGTCTGGAAAAACACACAGAGACTGTTGGCACACAGCTAATGTGTGAAGAGGAAATGCTGCGCAATGCTTATGCAAATCTGGAAGCATCTTTAGACAGAGAAATCGAAGGTACTATTAATAAACACACCACTGACTGTGAGAGGGACAGAGAGAGAGGCGTTTCACATGTATGCATTTATTAATACATATATACTACTACTTCATGCACAATAAAATGCATTTGTAAGAAAATTATAAAAAGTATAAGCTGATTTAGTTTATAATGCACCCCATTTGAATTATAAAATGTATATTTGCATGTAATAGCTGTTTTTGGTTCAGAAAGATTTTTATGTTTTTGGAAGAAGAATCTTGTGCTGTGAATGTTTGGCTGAATTTCATTGAACAAAAGTATAATAAAAATTATGCATAAAAAAAGTACAGTAAAAACAGCAAAATTGTGAAATATTATTACAATTTAAAACAGCTGTTTTCTATGTGAATATCTCTTAACATGTAATTTATTTTTTTGATGCACAGCTGTATTTTCAGCATCATTCCTCCAGTCTTCAGTGTCACATGATCTTCAGAAATCAGAATAATATACTGATTTATTGATTTACTGCTGGATTCTTCAATGAACAGAAAGTTCAAAAGAACAGCATGCATTTGAAACAGAAATTATAAATGTCTTTACCATCACTTTTGATAAATTAAATGTAAAGCCTTGATAAATAAAGTATTTTAAAATACAGTGTTTGTTTGCGTTCAGATGCTTCAAGTTCATCAGCAACATTGGTTTGCTGTATTGCACAAAGCACAACAAGAACACGTGATTCTAAAGCTTTTACATCATTCCACTCTCTCGAATCACTCAAAAGCAGCATTATCAGCTGAAACTTCACATGTGACATGCAACATCACATGCATCGCCTGCTGAACCCACATTTGATATCAAAGCATGACGTACGAATAAAACATGTGCTGTGTACGCAGGTATGAAGAGAGGGAGTGTGTGTGCAGCACTGTTAACCTTCACGAGCTGCACAAAAAGAGTCAGAGAGCAGATCGATGCAGAGACGTCTGAGGAGATCTCATCTGACACCCAGAGGGATGCTGGGATAGAGAGAGAGAGAGAGAGAGAGAGAGAGAGAGAGAGAGAGAGAGGCGGATGGGGAAGGAAATGCATGCAGAAGCACATATACCTGTACATGGGCACAGAAACGGTCCTTTCGTAATAGTCCCATGTCGAAAAGAGATCCGTGCGATTCAGGTTTGTGGCGTAAAACCTCCAGGCAGCCTGAGAGATGACATCAGACAGAGTCAAATTAAAATATAACATACATTATAGGAATATCTCATAAAAATGACAATGCATACAGGTTTGAAACAACATGAGGGTGAGTAAATAACGATGGGTTAGCTGAATCTGTCTTTGGAAGAAGATTTCATGGTTTTTATTTTTCACCAAGGGTGCTTTTATTTGTTCAAAAATACAATAAAAACTGTTAAAATTTTACAATTTAAAACAGCTGTTTTCTATGTGAATATATTGTAGAATCTAATTTATTTCTGTGATGCACAGCTGCATTTTTAGCATCATTCCTCCAGTCTTCAGTGTCACATGATCCTGATTTGCTGGTACTTTGAAAATCAGTGTTTTCTCATGATTCTTCGAGACTATCAGATGGTTTCACAGCTGTGAGTTTCTCACTCATCCCGTGTTTTTTGCAGCTGACCGATGACACTGAACGTACGCGGGGCGTTGAGATGAGATGTGTTGTACCTGAATTAAGCCGGCAGCTGGATTCCTGCGCTTCTCGAAATGTTTCTGCCGATGCTGTTCCTGAACTTTCAAGGCAAACCCAGAACCCAGAATCCCCTGCGGAGCGTCAAAACAAACTTTGTTAATGATGACTGGACCTAGTTCTTCCAGAAACTGAGCCGTGTCGTCTATTACACCGCACTATAATAGAGTGTCGTGACATTAAAGGGCTCATTTCTTCTGATAAAGTGCTCTTTTACTAGGTTCTTTCTCTCCCTGAGCTCTAGTTATAATATTTAGCAAGGTTTGTGCAGCAAAAACAGACAAATCATCCCACCTTCTCTCTGAATATTTGTTGTTTGGGTGTGTGTATGTTCAGGTATTTGAGTTTCTGATGTCAAATATCCAAGTTTTCATCTTAGTTTCATTAGATGACTGAGGAGGGGATATCATACAACCCTAACACTTATATAACCCTAATACTTATACTTATATATATATATATCGTGCATTATGAGTGTATTTTTAATGCATTGTTTGTTCTTTGTAATGCACTGTATGATCTCATGAATAACTGTAATCAATTTTATAGTACTTATCTATTAATTGTTACACCTGTAGAATGTTTATTTCATTTAAGTCCATTTTTGCAACTTTTCCCCTCAATTCTTTGTTTGTATCTTGTGATTTTTTTTAATTGTAAAATTAAATAACTGTATTACCTTTATTATTTTTTTATTATTTTTTAAACGTATTTTATTTGTTTTAAAAAATAAAACATATAAATTTGTTTTATTTTTATTTTATTTAACAAAAGGTTACAATTATTTATACTTTTTTTTTTTTTTTACTTTTTTTTAACTATTAAATATTTAATTTAATTTTTGAATTGTGAAATGTAAATTCTGAATAGTGAGAGAAAAGTCATAATTAAATGATTTATTTTTATATCCTGTTGCATAGATGGGTTTTAGAAAAATTCAAGACATAACACGGAATCTGCAAAATTTTACAATGCATTTTGACATTTGTTACAAGTATTTATGAAAAGATTGTATGTGTTACATTATTACATTACATCACATTATGTACATTATGAATACATTTTGAATGCGATGTTACTTTTGAATGTTACTTTTGAATGTTTCGTTTGAATGCAATGTTACTTTTGAATGTTACTTTTGAATGTTTCGTTTGAATGCAATGTTACTTTTGAATGTTACTTTTGAATGTTACTTTTGAATGTTTCGTTTGAATGTTTCTTTTGAATGCAATGTTACTTTTGAATGTTACTTTTGAATGTTTCGTTTGAATGCAATGTTACTTTTGAATGTTACTTTTGAATGTTACTTTTGAATGTTTCGTTTGAATGTTTCTTTTGAATGTTACTTTTGAATGTTACTTTTGAATGTTTCGTTTGAATGTTTCTTTTGAATGTTACTTTTGAATGTTACTTTTGAATGTTACTTTTGAATGTTACTTTTGAATGTTTCGTTTGAATGTTTCGTTTGAATGTTTCTTTTGAATGCAATGTTACTTTTGAATGTTACTTTTGAATGTTTCGTTTGAATGTTTCGTTTGAATGTTTCTTTTGAATGCAATGTTACTTTTGAATGTTACTTTTGAATGTTACTTTTGAATGTTTCGTTTGAATGTTTCTTTTGAATGCAATGTTACTTTTGAATGTTACTTTTGAATGTTTCGTTTGAATGCAATGTTACTTTTGAATGTTACTTTTGAATGTTTCGTTTGAATGTTTCTTTTGAATGCAATGTTACTTTTAAAGGTTCTCTGAATGTTCTGAAACAAGAAGTAAAAACTTTTTAAACTTCCAATAATTCTGAAATGTTGAATCATAATTCACAGATGCGTTTACTTTAAAGCAGAACTGCTATGAAGGAAAACAGTTTAAGCAGTAACTGAGATTGTTATATTCATAATAAACTGCTCTCTCCGCTCCATTAAAAACCTGTTTGACTTCATCTGTTCATGTCCTCACCGCAGGCAGAGCGAAGAACGACACGCCGATCAGGGTGAAGGTCGCGGCCAGGAGACGTCCGTTCCAGGTTATGGGATATTTATCGCCGTAGCCGATGGTGGTCAGAGTGATCTGTGGGACAAGATCAGTTCAGATCCTGCACAGTAATTCAGTCACTGTCTGAGGCGCCTGGAAACTAACAGCTGAAATGAGGAAGTCTCATGGTTTCTGGGGCACATCTCACAAAAAGAAATTATGTTTTGCACAGAGGAAAAAAAGAACAGTGGGTTTTAAGATTAGGAGTAAAACTATTATATTCATACACAAATACTTGACAATTTAAATAATAGTTTTCACTTTTATTGTGTTGTTATTATATGGAAATGTGTTGTTATTATATATACAATCAAAATATGATGGAAATAATCTCCTAATGTAAAAATGATCTTAATGAAACTAAAATATATACATACGTATAAATGAATATATTATTATATTAAATATTATTATAAATAGTATATTATACATTACATTTTTTGTGTGTGCATATATATATATATATATATATATATATATATATACACACACACACACACACACACAGACACATACAAATAAATATAAAAAATAATACTATAATAATATACAAATATTCTCTAGATTTTGTTCAGTTTCACACACACATGCACACACAAAAAATAAAATGTATAATATACTATTTGTAATAATATTTAATATAATAATAAAATAATTAATATATAAATTAATATATATACATACACACACACACACACACACATACAAATAAATATAAAAAATAATACTATAATAATATACAAATATTCTTTAGATTTTGTTCAGTTTCACACACACATGCACACACAAAAAATAAAATGTATAATATACTATTTGTAATAATATTTAATATAATAATAAAATAATTAATATATAAATTAATATATATATATATACACACACACACACACATACAAATAAATATAAAAAATAATACTTTAATAATATACAAATATTTAGATTTTTTTCGGTTGTCTCTTTTTTAATAAAACATAAAAAAAAACAACTATTATATAATATTCTTTTGTTTGTTATTATAACATGATTTACCCCAATAAGAACATACAAAGTAACTGATTTATTGATTGATTAATCTGTCAGTCAAAATAAGGCAACAAATAATCTAATCTTTCTATGAAAGCTCATTACAGATGATGTGTTAAACAGAAGAATCAAACCAGAAAGATAAATATTATGCAAGAGCCGTCCACACATGATTCCTCTGATCTTTCTGAAATCGCATCTCATCAAACTCAACGAGCGATGAACATCGCTGCATAATTAATGATCCTCACAGAGTCCTGCGTGCAAACTTTATCTGATATCCTTGAGTTTATTTCCAGAGGAATCCCGCCAGCGCTTCACTGGAGTCCCTGAGTGCTGATTAACTCTATAATAAAACTGAAAATATGAAACCCAGCAATGCAGAAGCGCGTCTACACCAGAGCACTTACAGAATGTCAAGAAAACAAATGGTGTTCATCCGTCCATTAATGTGCTTCAATGAAGAAGCGAGTGAAATGCAATCTGCTCATGATATAATATCGATCTCCGGCTGCATTATGAGAGACTGTGTGCATGCCACATTACTTCAAACACGTTTGTTAGTGCGAAGGGCTTACCAGACCCCACCAGAGCGCATCGGCGTAGGTCTCGAACATCTCGTTATCTTCCTTCTCAGCGAGATACACCAGGAACGAGGCCAGGATCAGACACAGGAAGCCAATGTACCACGCCGTGATCAGTTCCTGTTAAACACAACATCGAGAAATATCAGTCTCAAGAGTCTTCTCTGAAGCTTGTTGTGTGTTTATAAGCCAACAACCCATGAATGATGATGATGATGATGATGCACTAAAGTGGCAATGGAGCATTATGCTTGACTTTTGGTTTTGCAAATGCTACTTTTGATTATTTTACAATTAGCAAAAGTGTGGTGCAGGGTCAAAACCATAAAAAAAGAAAAAAAAAAGAAATTATATATATATATATATATATATATATATATATATATATATATATATATATATATATATATATTTGATACTTTAAATAAAAACCAAATAATTATTTTAATTTCAGCTAAATGGAAAAAACACACTTCAAAATTACAGTGACATTCAAATGAAAATGGAACATCTATAAATAAAAATGCATTCAAATTATTAATAATTTACAGTAAAAACTACAGTAAGAAAGAAATGAATTTAAACCATATAGACATGTAAAAAAATAAAAATAAAATAAAAACAGATAAACAAAATTACCAAAACTTTAAGTAAAATTAAAATCAAAAGAGTAAATATGAAAATAATTGAAAAAATTTAGTAAACATGGGCAAAACATTTTTATTTGTAATTTTTAGTAGGTTATTCTATTCAGGTTTAACAAATTTTTTTTTTCAGTTTTAGTTTAGCGTTATTTATTTTATTTACATTTAGCAGTTTTAGTGCTTCAATTTCAGAACAAAAATTAGAAACGTTGTTTTGAAAGCTAACAGAAATAGGTTTTCATCTAATATTTATATATTTATTTTTCTTTCAGCTTTATTTCAATTGATGCAAAAATGTAAATAGTTGTAGTTTTAGTTAACAATGACCCTGATGTGAACACTTGCTATCATCATCTCAGCATGAAAAAATCCAAAGAAAAGCAACGTCAGAGTTTTTGCTCTGTCAGCAGCGAGCTTCTCTGCTCCTGTTAATGCATCTTCCTGTGGATGCTAAGAAACGAGACACCGCTCAAACACAGACGCTGGAACGTTACGCCACTGCGACTCAATTTAGACTGAAAAATGCACCGTCACACACTTTCTTGCCCTTCAGAGAGAGAGAGAGAGACGTCGCCCGAGGGACCTGAATAAATGAATGGCAGGATGCTTTAATCAGACTCTTGACTGCAGTCTGATCCTCTCTTCTGATTAATCTGGCCAAGAACTGACCATCTAGAAGGCACAGAGAGTCGTTCACTTTGTTTAGAAGTGCTGAAATAGCAAAAAAACTCATTTATTCTGTGAACGGCTGAACAGAGAAATTAGAAAATAGTTTGGAGTTGGTCTCTTCTGCTCACCAATGCTGCATTTAAAGATACAGTAAAAACAGCAATATTCTGAAATATTTTTACAATTTCAAACAGCTGGTTTTTATGTGAATCTCTGTTAAACTGTAATTTATTTCTCTGTATTTTCAGCATCATTCCTCCAGTCTTCAGTGTCACATGATCTTCAGAAATCATTTAATATACTGATATGGTGCTCTAGAAAAATTTCTGATAATTAGCTTAATTAGATATATTTGTGGAAAATGTGATGCATTTTACTTTGCAGGATTCACAGATGAATAGAAAGTTCAAAAGAACAACATTTACTTGAAATAGAAATCTTTTGTAACGTTATTAAATGTCTTGACTGTCACTTTTGATCTATTCAGTGTATCCATTCTGAATAAAAGTATCAATAAAAACCCTCTAAAATATATGATAGCTTTTCTTTGAGATTTTAATATCATCAAGTCTTAATTTTTATCTCAACACAGCATGAATAACCTTGTTTTAATATACTCAGCATTAATTATTAATCAGACTAATGCTGCTGTTTCACAGACGTCACCCTGCTAGCATGCAACTCCTTTCAAACTCATTCATATTTCAGAATGTTTACAGTGAACATGCAATTTCTATAACGCATCTGTTTATTAGAGAAAATGTGTTTCATCACTTGGACAACGGACGATGCTCTCCGTCTGTTTTCAGTGAGTATAAAACTGCTGAGGAATCACGCAAGATGGAGCTGCACCGCAATCTAAAAATAGATTCTGTCTGCTATAGCACTGAGGAACATCAGAGCATGAGACACGAGAAACTAGTTCTAGAAGTGGTGTATTCTATCTGCATTAAGTGCAGTTTGAGTTGCATTAACGTTCCCAGATGAACTGAGCTCTAAGAAGAATAGTGTCACTCTCATCAATGCCTCAGTGAACAGAGAATGTTCTCAGAACGTTCTGGCAAGGTTCTCTCAATGTTATGAACAAAAAAAAAAAAAAAATACATTTATGAACAAAAGCAAGTCCTTGATGGATGTCTTATCTTTTTAAAGTCAGTTACTTTGAATCCGAGAAGTAAGACTCTTTACACCCTGCTCTTTAATAACATTATCAAATCATTAGCATAAAAACATTTTTAAGTTACTACTTGTTTCAGAACATTCAGAGAACCTTCAAAAGTATCATTGCATTCAAAAGAAACATTCAAAAGAAACATTCAAAAGTAACATTCCATTGCTTGCAAAATGATAAAATGTAACCTAAAATGTTCCCTTAATGTTTTAGTTAACCCTTTACAAGAAGGTTCCATTGGTTCAATTATAAATTAACATGAACAAACAATGATCAATACATTTATTACAGTATTTATTAATCATTATTAATTTATTAATGTTAGTTAATGAAAATACAGTTGTTCATGGTTATTCTTGTTTGTTCACAGTGCATTAACTTAATGCACAATGTGAAAGTTATGTTAACTTTAGATTTTTATAATGCATTAATGAATCTTAAATGCTGTAGAAGTGCTGTTCATTCTTAGTTCAGGTTAACTAAAGTAATTAACTAATGTTACCTAACGAGTGTTGCCATACTTTTCTGTAACATTCACATAACCAAGAAAAAATATTTTTAAAACACACACACAAAAATAGAAAAATAAAAAAATAAGGACACTGTGAACGTTCAGAAATGGGAACATTAGTAAAAGGTTCTTAAAATATATATTTGTTCAAACACTTTCAACTTTGTCCGTGTTTACTAACTGTTAACAGCACGGCCAATAATTTCACCGCAGTTTGCATTAAATGTCTTGTTCCTGTCATCTCTCCGTCTGTGACCGTGTGCCCTGCATTTACAGTACCAGTTTATGTCTTGCCAAGTGCTATCGATTGCAAATCTGCAGCTGAAACTTCCTCAGGATGTCTCATTAACATCACTTTGCCCTTTTCCTCCTCTCTTCATTGATATTGCCACACCGAGCCAAAAAGACGCCACCAGATCCGTTCCCGACCTCTCAAATCCATTTGACAAACAACACTTGACAGAACAACTCCTGTGGTTTCCATTTTTTTTAATCTGTACAGCAAAGAGCCTTATGGGACAACCTGAATAACATAAACCTCTCATATTCATAATTGGGCAACTTTGCAGTTTGGAAATAGAGTTTGTCGACTGTTGATTCATGCTTCAGCTGTGGTGTTCAAGGGCATCAAACGACTTCAAAAAAAAGTAATATTGCATATTTTTGCATGATACAGGATATTAAATCAGAAAAAGAAAGTGAATTTAGATTAATTTGGAACAACGTGCATTGACGACTCATTCACAATAAGACCAGAAACATGAATTAAAGAATGTAAACCTGTTGACTTTTTCATGTGCATGGATATGCATTGATATTTCCTGACATGAATTGCATTTCTTCAAACAATTTGTGCAAAATAAGACCAGATGCATGTCTTAAGGAGTGTAAATCGGGTTGATTTGATGAGCTTTATCTAAAGCCAATAGACCTTTACTGCCATACCGTATAAAGAAAGTATTGCAAGCATCAGAATGACTGCCGGTGTGTGAGATGAGATTTGCAGGAGCGTAATGGAAGTGTTTCTGGTTACTGAACAGTTTCTCGTCTTCGGTTACCTTGCTGTGAGCGTAAACCACAGATCCCAAGAGTTTCCAGGTTCCCCCGCGTCGGTCCATGCGGATCATCCGGAGAATCTGGAGGAAGCGGAGACTCCTGATGGCCGAGGTGGCGAACACGTTCCCCTGCGTTCCAGCGGCCA